>NC_092703.1:16963409-17263409 GCF_964275005.1 Diadema setosum | reverse complement strand
GACCTCATTAGGAATTTACACATATGATCTCTTTGTTTGTCCATTTTTTTTTTACTGAGAGGGAGAAGAGGTGGCTTTCAAAAATAAACTTTGCAAAAGTGTTCATTTGCATCAGGTTGCTGTAATCCATGTTCCCTAATGTCTGAAATTTGCCTCATCTCTGACCTTTTCATGCACTCAACCATGATCTTGGCACCCACCTCCTAGAAAGAGGAACATGGGTTTTTCCATTGTCAGAGCCTGTTAGTATAACGTGGGTTAAATTCTTCTGTGCTACCTTTGCTTCAGCTGACTTCAAGCCATGCATGAATGGATGTAAATGACACAGATTTTAGCAACAACATTATGGACCCTGCAAGTGTGTAACTCCATGCATTGCTGTTAACGGGGGTGAATTGTCTTAGAGATTGGCATGTGGCCAAACTAGATCTTCGGACTTTTTTGTTAGCGTCCCAACACACTGGCATGCTTCCAGGCCTGTGTGCTCAGAGTACCATAAGTCTAGTTCTGCATCATGAAGTTTTACCTTGTGACGATCATTGTGAGGTAAAGTGCAAAACTTAGTTTTTAAAGAATGTTGATGTTTTCCTCTGCCAGTACGTTGTACTTTGATATAATGATCTCCGGTCCTCTCTGATCTTGCTTTCATTTTTTCATCTCACCCATCCTCCAGTGAAAATAAAAAGACAGTGTGGTCTATAACTTTCTGATTTGTTTGTTACAGTAGGTCATGAAAAGAAAGCAAGTTGTTGTGGGGGGAGGGGGGGGGGGGTTATCTCATAGAGTTGTATGTCATTGATAGATTGGGCATCTTGTAAAGTTTTGTTGCTCCCAATGTATTGGAAATCCTCCCCCTCCATTTTGTCTGTATTTTCATGAGTCCCTTGTGGGGGTTTGTGTTTCTTTTTTTTTCGAACTGATATGCCATGGTGATTCTTCTTTGGGCATAAATCACCAAGTGAAGATGGAAGTTGCTTCTCCTCCTCTGGCCACCATCTTCTGTCCCTTCGGCCGCCCTCACAAGAGGGCCGTACATCTTCCGCGAGAGACAGTGAGCGTCAGAACATATTGTCTCTGCAGGCCAATTTGCCGGGCGCTTGCCTACCCTTTGGCCCGACCCTCGCAGTGGCAACAAGCGAGTAATTCTCGTCTTTTGTGTCAGGCATGGCCCCTCTCATCGTCGCGGCTGAGGAGACAGGCAGGAGATTAGCCCCAAACTCCTGGACCCATGCCTTTATTCCTTTCTTTCTCTTACTCCTCCTCTTACAGAATTGCATACTTGACTGCACAATCACATACTGAGGCCTGACGATTTCTCACCCTACCCTCCAACGGCCATCTCTTCCCCTCTTCTCCGATCTCTACCATCCCCCCCCCCCCCCCCCATCTCAAACACAAAAGCGACCGGAAATGGACTCCAGTCGCTTTTCATGCCATAGCCCCTTATTCTCCAAAAAATCCTTTATGGCTGTTTGATTGTGTTTGATTGTATATGTGTTTATGAGTGTGAATGCATCATTCTGAGGGAAATAATTGTGATATTTGCATTGCTTTGAATTTTGTGCCAAGCTACTTTTAAACCCATTAGACATCTGGAGTAGGCTGTATTAGAATGAAGAGGAGCCAAGTTATTGTTTAGTACACAGGATGTCTTGACAATCCAGACAGGAAAATATTCATCATTTCAGTTTTTTGAGAGAAAGGGTAAATCAGGGAGGAGAAAAACACCCAGGGAAAGAGGAAATAATTAACTGAAAGCATACAAGTGCTGAAATGGGCTATTTTATCTGATTAATAGTCTTTATTTGTAGGCTGAATTTATGTGAAATGTGCCTTTGACAATACTTTTTTGGACAAACACTTCCTGTTGACAAAATTTTCAGTGCTCATTTAAACTAGTACCCGGGTTTACATGCAAGAGAGGGGGGGGGGGTGCAATGACCTGTAGTTTTTGACACTGATTCATGATAAATGAGCTGGATACATGTCTCTGTAATATTTCGTGAAGTGGGAATTAAAGAAAACTTGTCATGTAATTGCTGACAGTGATCACGCGAAGATGTTTAAGTTGTACCACATTTGTGTGATCTTGTCTTTCCAAAAGCCTTCTATCTATAGGGAAAATTCAAGTAGGATCTATGAGTGGGTGGAATGTTTGAATATTCCACGTATACAATTAATGTTTGCTTCATCAGTTTTGAAGTGGTGTGTAGGCTACAAACAATTAAATCTTAATCTGGTATAACTGATGGTGAGGTGTGATGAGAAATGTGCAGTGCAATTCTCCTGACACTGCTGACGACAAAAACCACAAGTAAAAAGTGCATCGCTTTTTATAGATTTCAGTCGCCTATGGCAGTGGTAATGATTTCTTTATCCTGTTAGTTCTCATTACGTGAGGCTCAGTCTTTTGCTCTGTACTTTCCAGGTCCAATCTACGATTTGATCATTTGCTGCCTTTTTCGAAACAATGATCTTTCTGAACAACATAGTGCAATGACTTGTGAGTGTCTCTTCCCTAATCTTTCTTCCTCATTCTCCTCCTCCTCCTCCCACACACACACACACACACACACACACACAAATGCACACTTTTTTCATCCAAATTCTGGTAACAATTATAGGGCCCTTGCCATGCAAAGGCAA
This sequence comes from Diadema setosum, assembly GCF_964275005.1. Classification (NCBI taxonomy): domain Eukaryota; kingdom Metazoa; phylum Echinodermata; class Echinoidea; order Diadematoida; family Diadematidae; genus Diadema; species Diadema setosum. The sequence goes on along the minus strand of NC_092703.1, from coordinate 17,260,763 downwards.
ATGAAGCATGGACAAGTGCGAAGAGGGATAAACTTGGCATGCTTATTTCAGCAGTCATTAATGACAAGCCCAGTTGAGGCAGAAGTGATGGAAATGGATTTAAAATGCTAGGCAAGTAAAGTAGGAGAGAAAGTCTACACCAGAACATGCAAAGAGGAATGACTAGACTTGAGCAGGACACATTACGTCATTATAACACATTGGGATATGGCACAGCATCCTATTCTGTGGATAACCTTTGCCAGTTGATCTTGTGAATGGCATCAATTTTACCATTATTTTTACTACGGTATGTCTATGCACATCTGGATAGTACTTTTCATGGTGCATTCAACTTGTAATTGCTTTAGCTCTTGTAGATTTGATTGTTGTGTTAAGTGATGACTAGGGAATATTGAAGGAGAAGAGAAGTGACTGACTTAAGAGACCTGGCATCAAACCATTTTAACTCCAGAATGACTTTTTTAGAAACAGTTCCTACCTTACACAAACAGGTAAAGACAACATCGGTGGTGGTACAGTGTTTGGGTACAGGGAATGACGGACAGTTTAACCCGTTGAGGACAGTTTGATTTTGCTGCAACACGCATTTCCCATAGACGCTTGTCCCAGTATACTCGGGACTCGTCCTCAACGGGCTAAGATGGTGATGGTGCTATAGTAGTAAAACGTCACCAGGGCCATTGACAGTTAGAGTGATGATAATATTAGGTGGGTGGTTTTGTTTTTTCCTAACTGAAATCATATTTTCCATTTAATGCTGTCTTTTTGATAAGTAAAAACAAAACAAAACAAAAACAAACTGATAGCAGTTCACTGATGTCGTGACATGAAACATTTATTTCCAAGAATTGCTTACTTGGCACAGATATCATAATGTTAAAACGTGCACACACATCTAATGTTATATGCTGATATGAAACACAAAAACTATCAAAGACAGAGATAGAGTCATATTAGTAGCCTTTGTTGATTCTGTGGAGAGTGATATTGAAGATAAAGGGTGGAGTCCAGTAGGGGTCTCCTGTAAGGGGTCAGGGACACTCTCTTCTGGCTTTGAGGGAGTGCAAAGACCCTAACCTTCCTCCCCTAATCCATTCATTTGTTTGACAGAGACTCATTAAGTGCTTCCAGATCAAGGTAGTTCCCTGGGGTATGTGCAGAAAAGAAATTTGTTTCAAATTAGCACCAGAAGTTCTGTTGATTTGTCTTTCATTGAGGGACCCTGCTGTCTGAACTTGTGAAAGTTCTTGAGTGTTACATCAGAGTTGAAGTGGTACCTCTGAGGTGTATGAGATATGTGCCTTATTCAACAGCACATTAGACTTTGCATAATCCACTATTCTGAAGAAAACACAAACAATTCATCTTCTCTTCTTTCCATTGTGTTTGATATCACCCAAACTATCCATGCATGCTAAAAGTAGTAATTTTGCAGTGAAAATCGATGAAAACTTTAAACAGACAACCCTGAACTCTTGAGTAGATCACTGATTGTCCCCTCCAGGGCCAAGCTTACTGTGTGCTGTCAATAATTCTCTCTTTCCATGTAGCAAACCCAGCTGATGACTGCAGGAGCTAGTCTCTGTCTCAGTCCTCTTTACTCCCCAACAAACTTCTGATTACCACATTTACCACATTTTCAGTAATGCACCATTTCTGGTTCTTCATTGGATTTTGGAGTGAGAAGTCAACAAAGTTTTAAACATGGATAGTTCTGAGAAAATTTCAAATGGGCTCAGAAGTGGTATTAATTCTGACTGTTATACATTTATCACCCTGACCATGACCAGTCCACCATTTTGTCAGCATCTTTTGAGTGAGCAATGCCCTGCATCCCAGAATCCAGTGTGATATGAGTAGGACAGGTCCACTGCCTCTCCATCTGATGGGAATTTCATGTGAATTTTATTTATGGTAGGCAGCAAGTATCAAGCAAAGTTCCTGGAACATAGCAAATGCAAGTTCATGTACGAAACACCGGTAAAAAGTGTCCAGAAGATGAAGGATAAAATGTTGGTTTGAAGCTGTGGCCCTGACATTTATTGCACTTGTCCTCTCAGGTAGCATACTTGCTGACATTTAGCAGTGCTGTTTAACATGCCTTTTGTGAGCATGTACAGTTGGATCTTTGTGGCTGGGGGGGGGGGGGGTACCTTATCAGAATGGAGCAATGCATTATCAGTGTGCTTGTCTGGTGTCTTTGTGATGTACGTATACTCCAGTTTACAGAGATATTGAAAGCTGAAATATATCTGAAAGCTATGATGCTTAGGCCTGTCTAATGTAGGCTATAAGTTTTTCTTTGAATACTTTGCAAACTCTATCTGGATATTCAAGAAAAGTGTATAATTCTGTTGTTACATTTTGATCTCAGGTACACATTATGATATCACCTGAAGATATTGAGATTGGCTGAACTACCACGTATATTCTTTGTGGTGTCTTTTGGTCAGTTCAAGCAAGATTAATTCCATATGGAATTCTAAGTGATGGTTTACATACTTTGTAGTGTTTGATATTAACCAAATATTGCATGGTGCAAATTTGCATATTCTGAGAAGGGGGGGGGGTGGAAGAGAGAGACAGATAGAGCATGCTCAGTCCTGCCTTCCTAAAGCTTATTATTAGCTCATGGCAAAGCATATCAGTCTGTGCATGAGGAAAGAGTTTGTATGTATGGTAAAATGTGTTAATGATGCAGTGCCCACAAAAGTCTGGTTTCCTGGTAAGACTACCCCCAACCTGCACAGATACTTGGTAGTGACTTTCAGTGGCATGGCTGTTAACCTTATGAAGGTAAGTGAAGGGAGTGGTGGGAATTTTATTAGATATGACTACTAAACTACTGTCTTCTCCCTTTAAAGAGCAAATCAAATCCAGACGAAGGTACTGCTGCACATGAGGTGTGTTAAAGCGAGATTAACAAAGAAAAAGAAGATATGACTGAACAGGATATATTGATACAATTATTAAACCATTGCTGGGAGATGCCGTCTTCTTCCCAGGTAATTTTGTTCTCTTTAACACCAATCGGTGACTCTGGGAAATTGAACAAATTTCAACTCCAGTAGAGAGTTGAACATTTGTTGTGAGAGAAACAAACATGTTGGAGATGGCTAGGGTTTGTTGAAAACAACAAATAAAAATATCTCACATTGATTGTAGCGATCCCTGTTAACTCACATTCATTCTTTGCGAAGGTTTATTGAGTCTCATTCTCCTTCTTTCTCTCTCTACATAATGTAAGGCAATGAAGATCTGAGTGCCATTTTTAGATTGAGGAATGATTAATGAGTGTGTATTAATGGCGGCTTTCGTCTCGTTCTGTTGTGTTCCAGGGAATGCTATTTCAATAATCGAGGAATTTGGTCATGCCTCATTTGAGCTGAATAAATCAGTCCAAGGCAAAAGAAATGAATGGAAGTATCTAAGAGAAAATAATGGGGGAAGAAACAAATCCATACAGTGTGGATGCTATTAGTCCGCTGAACTTGATAGCTAGAGGCTTTTCCTACGACTGAAAAACTGCAAACAGCTGGTCCTAGAATGATGTGTGCAATTGAGGGCAATGCCCTGGTAGGTGGTGTCAGGGAACATGTGGGAAGAACAAGGAATGCTGGGAAGGGAGTGTTGTTTGAAAGCACAGACTATGGAATCTGTTATATGGTGAGACATAAGAGCAGAAAACATTCAATGTACATGTAGCTTGTTTTATCTTGAACAATCCTCATAATCCTATGCCTGGATGAGAACATGTGTACACCTTTACGACTTGCATGATAGGTAACATTCCTACTAGAGATTGATATATATATATATATATATATATATATATATATATATATATATATATATATATATATATATATATATATTTACTGGATGTACAATGCACCATGTATGTGTGTCAGCAGTACAAATAATCAAATGAGTCATATTTCATATGCAGAAGATATGATGTTCATGTGATTTTGTTTTCGGTGGGTAAGAGAGTAGCATTTTTCATTTCTACAGCTGTCAGACTGCTGGAGAATGAACATACCCATCACACTGGATCATGTTATCTGTGGGGGGAAATGAGAAGCTGTCTCCACAAGTGTTGACTTGTAATACTAGGCAGCTGTGTAGTAATTGTTTCTGGTGTACCATGTCTCTCCAGCATGTGTGGACTCTAGCAAAACATTGTTTTTCCGCCTGCTGGAGTGATGTCATTGTACATGCATGGAGGCTTGGTTGATGAGCATCAAAATATGTATCATGCTGCATAAACAAGATGAAGCTGTGCACTGCTTCAGTATCAACTACTCTGCAAATGGATTTCATGAGCAAACGTGCTAGTGCCTTTGGTTGTACAAACAAACTTTTTTGTTAGATACCTTTTGTGGTAAAGCGGGGGGGGGGGGGGGGATGAATTTAGAATTTGTCATTGTTTTTGTAATCCATTGCATGGAAAAAAGAATAAAGAGATACATGTTGTATTGACAAACAAACCAATGAAGGTGGCGAAATCAGAGTTGCATTTTTCTCTGCGCAGCTTCTCGTTTTTCTGCTCGTCCTCTGGTGAGCGTGGTGCGACCATCCTCTTGGCCAACGAGGGCTATCAAATGTCGTTCCATTTTAATGGCTTATTCAATAAGATGAATAATGCAGTGTAATTGGAGGTAGACAACCTACCATCACAAATGTGAAAATGTCATCTCACCGGGATCAAATTTCACTCCCAACTTGAATTTTAACTTTCCAGAGAGTTTTTTACATCCCTCCCACTCTCTCTTGTCTCTCTGGTTTAATTGTCAAGGTTTGCCTTATTCCAGACACTGTCATCCAGCAGAGAGAATAATGGATTGAATTTCAGTTGAACTGCAAATTGTGTAACATTCTGTTCAGGCATGGTAAAATGATTTGCATGTTGTGTGTTACTGGCTGAAGCTATTTGTGTCGAGGATAATTTGAGCATCAAATTTGCAATGTGAGGACTGCATGAAATCATTCATTGGTGTCCATAGGTTCGCTTTGTTATTTTTGCCATACCCCCTTCACTTGGAAATACAAAGACAGAGAGAAGGAAAATAGAATAGCATAAGGCATTTTCTTTGGTTTCCTTTCAAACTCCTGTGTTTCTCAAGCAATTGATTTGTGTTAATTAATGACACACACTCAAAATAATTTCTCTGGCATTGCTAACCCCTTCATCAGATCTTTTGCATCTTTCACATAAATACATGGTGGTCATACAAGTAGTACGTCCATGCCAGAATTGTGATGGAAAGCCTGAAGAAGAAAAGAGAAGACGTACATTGTATTGACATCTTGCCTATCCATGATAAAATGCGAAAACCACAATTTCAGTTTTGCAATAATTGGGATGGAATCACCTGAGAGTATTTATTGGGACATAAGGACTGAAATGTCCGCTGTTGGGATTAACAAGACCAGGGGCCCGTTTCATAAAACTTGTCATCAGTGACAAGTTGTCATAGATGTGACAAGCTACTGAAATCCTTGCATCTGATTGGCTGAGAGCAAATTTGTCATAGAAATGTGGCAGTTGTCACTGATGACAAGTTTTATGAAACGGGCCCTGGGTATAATTTGTTTTTGTAATGAATGCCTTTGCCTGTGTTTCCCCCTTAAATCTCACCTGTGAAATATTTCAATCATTGGTTTTCTCTTAAAGCTCTTCTGACTTGTGTTGAGGTTTGACTTTGCAAGATTAGAAAGGCCTTTTCAGTTTGGAGGACTGTCAAATAATTGATATTTGACAAGTCAAAGATGTGCTTTTGTTGCTCACATTTTTCCAAGTCAAATTCGTTCAAAGCAACCAATAGGTTTCATTTTCAGCTGTCAGCGGAAAAAGGTAACTTTTGTTGTAAACATGAATGCAAAGGAATTAATTTTTTTGTATGTTGAGAAAACAGCATTTTTCCCACTTTATTTCTTTGAGAATGGAAGTGATGATAATGAATGCTGTTTTACTGCTCCACTAATTGCTGGGCTAGTAAAATGATGACAGATTACTTATCTCATGTAAACTCACCAATTGGTTGGTGTTGTCCGGATACGTAGGAGCTCCAGCTTGTCAGACTTATATACAGGTGTTTTGTTAGTATTATTATTATTATTTTTTAAAGAACTGTAGTATACCCTATTGACACCAAAGACCTGGGCCAAGCCTTGGCTGCCACCCCCCCCCCCCCCCCCTCGGAAAAAAAAAATGTGAGCTTATTCCAAGAAATTGGGCAGCAGGCAAGCCTCAATTTCTCAATCCTGGCATGTTTTCAAACAACAGTCAAATATGCATGCATGTGATCAGTATGCAAGCAACTGATAAAAAAGGTAATAATGGTGTAATGAACTTGAATTATGAGACTGAGCCATGGCTGATCCCCTATGATGGTATATACCAAAAAATTGAAAAATTTTGTGGCTTGGCCTGAGCCAAGCTGTGGCCAAAACTACAATATGCCTCCAGAAGTGGTCCCAAATTTGGCTGTAGCTTGGCCTCGCAATACTATTTACATCATACTTGAGCCATGCAGCCTGAACTTGGGTGTAAACAGGGTTTTAGTTTGTTTTGTTTTTTCTGTATGAACCCAAGTCATGTAATTCTCATAACAGCAAGTCCAACATGGGTTTGGAGACTCATTAAACACGGCAAGAAGTACGAGAGACTTCAAAGAATGAGCAAATGTAAATGAAGCATGTCTATCTGTAGTGCTTCAATCAATTAGGACTGATCATCCACAGTCTATAGGAGCAAACCTCTGAGTTACAATGCAGGGAGACATGGGGGAGAAGTAGTTATCGACTTGTGAGCACAATTAGTCTTCCCTTCAGCTGTCCTTTCATAATTATTGATTTTTGAAAATGTAGCCATAGAAAATGCTCCAGTCCATACAGTAACCATAGTAAGATGAAATTAGAAAAGAAGGGAGGGGTGCAATGTCTTGGAGGAGAAGGAAAGAATTGAGGAGATGCAAACAACCGAGGGACATACGTTGGTGGGAGATTGTGGTGGGTTCTATTGATTCTGGAAGGTCATTGACACATTGTTAACAGTACACATTTCTCCTCTCCATTTCTCTATTAGATACATTAGCTTCCTTCCCCAGCCCAACACCCACACCCACTTTTGCAGGCTGTCATTCTTGGCCTGGATGTTTGCCAGTCAAGTTGCACAAATGACACAATGGTATTTGATTTTCCCCAAGTGAGAGATGGTGTTCTGACAGAATGGAGATTAATTTTCATTTTTAGACTTTTTTGAGTTTAATGAAATCGATGATCGATCATGGTTTGAGAAAAGCTTTTTGTTGTGCGAGTTTTTGTCCTTTAAGAAGGTTCAGTCATACCAGTCGGTCCACTTGAACTCTTTGTCTCTTGTTTCTTATTCCCCCCCCCCCCCAAAAAAAAAAAAAAAAAAAAAAAAATGAATGCATCTATTGACAGAATGGTGGATATCACTATTTACAATTTGGTGATTTGTTCCAATCAACAGGTTAAGAAATTATAAAAATTGCTAGCTTGCACATTTAGGCAAGTGAAGTTCAGAGTCTACATGGTGTACTAGCTCAAAGCAGATATCTATCAGCCATGAAAAATACAAAAATAATAAGTTTAGGTTATCATTTTCATATGGAAATCACATTCAAAATCTATCTAGTTTTGAGGAAGCACATTTATCTATATTCATTAAGTATCATCTGCTCCAGAAGGGCTTGTGTTCATGTGACCATAGCCATCCAATGAGTGCTCACCTAAAACCCTATGAGGAGATTTTCTCTATCTACAAGTGGCTTGTAGTTGGTGTGAGGCAAAAGCTGACTGTCTTGAAGGTAGACTATTTGTCCCTCTCCCCATGACCTGATGAGGACACGTTTGTCCACAGGATGGCCAGTAACAAGAGGGGTGGGATAAGACTTTCATCTTTAACCCCCCCACCCAGCTGGTGTGAAAATAGGTAAGGCAATGAATGGAAGTTTTTCTCCCCAGGATGGGTGTTTTAATTGCAAATTGCAGGGTCAGCCAGAAAGTGGTAACAGTTTGACCCACATAGGTGCTAGTCTACCTCCAAATAGGCCTGGTTTAACTGCTCTTTTTATCTCCCCCTTGATTGAATTAATTTCAATGTTTAAAACAAATTTGTCAAATGTGGCTATGGAATTTTGATTATCAAGCACATGTGTGAATTACTTGTAAATGACAGGTCCCTGTTGTAAAAACTGTACATACAACAAAAAGATATAGGTGTGTTAAATTTGTTTGCTTACCTACAGGTGAAGACTATTCTTTGTAGCTCCGAAACCTGATAAGGTTGTTTCCTCTAATCAACAGTGACCTTGTACAGTAATACACAATCGTTCTTGATATAAGATAGGTTCACACAACAGTTCTAATCTTACAGATTAACTGAAAGTTTTAGATTATGATAATTAAGTCATAGTTTAGCACTATGAGGAGGCACTCTAGGATTTAGAAATCTTTAAGATCAGTTAGAACCACAAGACATCTTGAGGTTTATGCTCTATCCACGAGCTGCGGAGGATCCCCACTTATTGGCTAGTATTGTGTGGACATGATAATCAACTAACTTGAAAGCTTGCACGACCTATTTGAACGGTATTCCCCCTTAACTTCCGGGTCAACCTCCAGTGCATGTTGTACAATGCTGTATTGTCGCACAATATCGGGTTAATTGCTAGTGCTGCTTGTGTGTATTCTTCTGTGGTATAATCATTGAGCAGGACTCTTGTCTTAGATTTATAGATTAGGTTCTTGTGGATGTGCATCGTAGTTTAAATCTATAAGCAAATCATCAAAGTCAAAAACTTTTAGTTAATCTCAAGACTAAAGATTTAGTGTGAACCTACTGTAAAGGAATATATATTCACGGCACAAAGTTTTGCCAATTGGAGCCGACGGCCTTTTGCTACATGAAATTTTTGCAAATTGCCACTGGCATTGAATGCATACAGTGAAGACAAACAATTTTGCATGCATTTCAGTTTTGTGAATCATGGCTCTCGCAAAATTCACAAAATTGAAAAATGTAAGCGAAGATTTCTTGTTTTACAGGAGTCTTTTGATGAGATATCTGTAGGCCTAGATATTAGAAATTTCTCTGATTTGACCGAATTGATTTTCCTCGACTTTTGATGTTTTACCCTTTTCATATACCAATAGATAGAATTGAGATATCTGCATTAATTCCCCAATAATTCCCCCAATAAAATAGACAATGTTTGATATCACAAGTACTTATCACAGTGGGATTTAGAAATATACACTGATATGTGAATATATATAATATTAGACATATGCCTGTAGCATCTTTGAGAAAGATGTGTGGGAGGCTATTAATCAATATTATTCAAGTGGAACCACTCACTTCTTCCATTCAGACTGAGGAATGAAGTCGCTATAAAGGAGCTTATCTGGGCTCAAGGAGGCCATTTTATCCTTTCTGGCCAAAGTGCATTTGAAAAAATCCTGAAACCCATGGGAGAGAAGTACACTGCACTACTGCCACGATGGAGGCATTCTGAGAAAGCATGTGTATACTGCGTGTGAGTGTGTGTTGTGTCACTCAATGAGAAAATGAATTATTCATGAATTGCCTGGTGGGCATGTGATATTTGCATAATGATTGGCAGTTGGACCTTCCACTTCCGCCCCTTCTGAGGGGAAGTGAGGGCTCGAAGAAGTGTGTGATATTTGTATGGGTGGGTGGGTGTAAGGCTTCAGCAGGCTAAAAAGAAGTTACGGGAACATGCCTGTATTGTAGTTGGCACTATGGGGGTGTTATTTATCTGGAGAATGTCTTGTTGGCAGTCACAGGACAGCGACATCCTATTGTCTCCGGGGTTTTACCTTGTCCCACTTCCTTCCTACTACCCCTCCGGATGTGAGTGATAATGGATCGATCCATGCGTGACTGGCTGTCACAGGCTGTGTGTCTAACACACACACACACACACACACACATACACATGCTATGTGCCCCTATAAGCTTGCTCCATTGTATTATTTGCACTCTCTTTCTCCCTCTCTCTCCTTTGATGTGGCAATACTGGTGTTTTCTTGGAAAGGTGATGAAGTCACCTGGCTGGTATGTTGGGTCAGAGTGAATTGCAGGAAGGAAGACAAGGAGAGGACAGTATCAGCTGTGCTTTCCTTTTTACTCTCCTGGCCCAGTGACTTGTGCTCAAAGTATGTCCCCTGCATGGTGATATGCTTTACAATGTAGATATGAGTTATGCTCTGCTGCACTCATAATTTGATTCATTTGTTGAACCGTGGACTCTGCAGTAGGGTCCATGGTTGAAGTCTCACGAGGATAATAATTATCAAAACGGACTAGGTTCCTTAATATGCCCAATTCTAATATAAGAAAGAAAGTGAATGCTCAATACTTGTAATATATTGTATAAATGCTTGTTAGAGTTTCCTTGTTCCAGTTTTATTTCCCAAAGATTTGTGTATTTACCCACCTTTTTCCCCTCACTACACTTTTACATTGTGTGGCATCAAGGAAATGCGTAGGGCTGTAGCTAGTATGGAGCAGCATGACAATACATTGTGTTACCAGCACACAAGTGAGCTGAATAATTAGCTTTAAAGCCTGAATATTATGTTTAGAAGTCACTAGAAGAAAGAAATATATTGCAACGAAATAGTGTATCTTTAACAATTCATTTAAGCATACATGATCCTATGAGTATGAATTTTCATGTGCCATTCAGCATATATGCAGGAATTGTGTACTCAACTCCCCATGACTACAGTTTCTCTAGAAATGTTTTCTTTTTTTTTGGGGGGGGGGGGGTGGGGGGGGGGCAACATGATGGAATCATCAAACATTTCTCTGGCTATGTGTGATATATGTGTGTGCATATAAACCTACCTATATGTGGTGGTGGTGGTGGTGGATGGGGGGAGTTTGTATTTGAGGTAGGCCTACTTGAACATGTCTTTTGGAAAGAAGTTGAGGATGCAAGGGCAAAAATCTCTTGGCTCTCCCCCACTCCAAAAATGCTTTTGCAGCAATATGATACAGTATTGAACAAGGATGTGAAATGGATCTCTGTCAGGCCATAAGGCTAGAAGATTCCTCTCTTCTGGGAATTGCTGTTTCATGTTGGCTCACATCCAGCAGATTACACACAGCCACCAGTCCAAGCCAGGCCCACAGAAACATTGAAAGACAGGAGATTGTTGTTTTATACAAGTGTATCTCTTTCTGTCCCAGAAGTTGTTCTTACATTGTTGACCCAAAAATCTATATGATATGGTGTATCTGCACATTTTTTTTTTTAAATCTGTGGTTTAAGGTAAAGTATTGATATAATTGTATTATCCAGGTAGGATTTCTCACTGCAGAATTATACCATGGCATTTGTGTGTCCATCTATCCCTCCACATGCTGATGAGGAACCTGAGTGTAGGGAAAATCCCTTATTAAAGTTTCAATCAGATCCTGAACCAAATGGCAGGATTGCAATATCCTGAGATGTGATACCAGGTATCTCTCTACCCACATGCCAAGAAAATTCACTCTGAGATTTCCTTTAAAGGCAATAGCCCTCTTTTAAAATTCCTCCATCAGATCTCAGCAGCATCATATTGGTGCTACAGGTAAAAGTTGGCATGCACCCAACCTGTCTCTTGACTACCTCCTTATGCTGTAAAATAGCAGTAACTTCATTAGCTACTCAAGACAGTTGCTGGACAGTTTTGATAAAACCCTCAAAATCTTCATGTGTTTCTTTTGTGTTTATACAATTACTCAACTACTGACCTATGTCAACATTGTAATGACAAGGGGTCCTAAACAAGACGTAATCATCTTTTATTTTCAGTTGGTTGTTGATAGAAGAAGTGCTGTATGGGGGAATCCCAATATAACAAGGTTTTTCGGGTCCGGCTAATTATTTCTTGTTACATTATTTGGACACACCCATAGATGTAAACTGTGTGAACATGTCCCATTATGGTAGGGTTGCGTATGTAGTACAGCGTGCTATAAGCCAGTTCGGAGTTCCACTTTGCACATGAGCAGAAACAAGGTCATTCGGACCAACAGGCATGTTGGAAAATATGATGTTTGTTGTCAAATATTATAAATTTGACAGTCATGTTGCATTCAGGACCTGCCTTTTGTTGAAGCATTTTAATGATTCTCCACATCGTTTACACAGTCTGTGTATCATGTCGAGCGCACTATACAACATAGTGTTGTAGGGTGCATAGTGTTCATAATTTAAGAAAATAATGTCTTCATCAAAGGTATTGTGGAGGCATAATCTAGATAAATAACAAATGACAGAAATAAATCTGATTTTCTCTTGTCTGATATGTCTTGTGCACAGCGGCAAGAATCACGATGTGTTGCGGGATATGTATGCTCATGAATGATACATCACTTTTCTGAGTTTATGATACAGTGATTCAACCAAAGTTTCAAATTAACACTTAATGGCTAGTTGGGACCCAATGATTGACCTCATTACAGTGTACTCTCACTGTATCCAACATCACTTTAACAGGTCTTCCCTGCATTGGTTAAAGTCCAATTGACTCATTTTCCTTGTTACTTGTGTACATGTAATTAAAATTTGAAACAAATTAATTGAATTATTTATGTGGTAGCAAAAGTCAAATGTGTGCAAAGGCTTGGTAGAAGGCCTGCTAGAAGACTTATGGCTGCCAAAGCAGTTTGCTTTGCCCTTGTTGTCCCAAGACCTTTCTGTTTGCCCTGTCCAACTCTTGGCGGCTGTTGGAATACTATTGGCAGTGACCAGAGCTAAAGAGAAACGTGCCAGTCACTGATTGACTCGGGTAAAACCATTTGACGTTCGTGTGAAATTACCCACGGATATCCACGCAGTTGAGATTTCTGATGAAATGAAGTGTAGTCTCTGCCAAAGGCCATGCTAAACTATGTACTAGTCACTGAATTTCTCTGTGTGCAAAGACAAACAAAATAGAATTCACAAAAAAGAAAATGAAAACAGCAGACGAGACAGCTACATGTTGATTGCAGGGAAGCAGATGTCTACCTTGCAAAATTTACCTGCTGTTGCTGAGTATGGCTTTCAGTTTTAGGGTTGAAGGTCTAGCCATGGCTTCACAGGTTGAGTGATTGATGAATTCTCTGTGAATACAGTGCAGTAGATATGTAAAGCAGTAGTTTTGTTGAAATCACTTGTTACGATATAGTTATATATCCGAGAAAAATAATGTACATGTTTGTGGATCTATTGGATTTTTTGTGGTCTATATATATATATATACACAACAGACTTTTATACAATCAAAACAAATCAAGGATTTAGAGTACCGTATATATTCTCTTTGTTTGTGTGGGTAAATAATGCAGTGGCAAAGAAAAACAGTATGGAGATTTACCAATTTTTTTCTCTTCATTTTTTTTTTCTCTGCAGATAACATTCACCATGGCCAACACCAGATGTCCCCCACCAAGCCCTGGTCTTACTACCAACCCAGCAGTTTCTACCCTTCCCAGATGTCCAGCAACTCTGTGACAACCACCGTGCCACAGTCTACCACGGACAGCTCCATTATCACTCCAGTCATCAAGATGGAGCCAGGCCTCGCCCCCCATGGACAGCCTGCCCAGAACAGCGCCCTCAACCAGTCATACGGGAAAAGTGATGCCATCTTTCCGGCTTCCAACTCGAGAGGCAGCGAGGTGGCCGACTCGCGTTTTGTGTATCCCGTTGCTACAACATCGTCCATGTCCTTTCCTTCAACATCCATGTCGGTGCTCTCGCCTGGAATAGACTCAAATCGTACATTCTTGCCAATGACCCCGAACCCCTTCCCGCTGTCGTCACCAGACCTTTTTTCGACCACCCCCAGCACTCCAGTGACCCTCACATCCCCACCTTACCTGCCAAACTCACCCCCCTACCAACTCTACCCTCACCTCTACATGTCATCAGGCTCATCACAGACATACTACGAGGGTTCCCATCTTCCCATGCTCCCATCCTCAAGATCTGACGACAAGCAAGACTTGAAACCAGACAACAGGCCCAGGGACACGCCCACAGAGACCATCACACACCTCCCTCAGCCTACAGCTGACTTGTCTGTGACTGTAGCTCTGAACTATGGCACCCATCCTCAGGCCAGCATGGAGCTTAACACGGCCCGCACCATGGGACAGAGCATGGCCATGCCCAACACCGGTAGTGGCCTCATGCAGCAACCTCAGCAGCATCGTAACAACAGTCCTGTCACAAATCTCTCCCCCATGCAGCAGAGTTTGGGGCAGATGAACATCAGCACCACAGTAGGTCACATACCATCCATCGATGATACGAGGAAAGAGGACGTGTGGAGACCGTACTGAATGCAAGTCTACCAGTGATATGAGACTGTTGCTGTTAGGAAGTGCTGGTATTTAAAACTGTGGTGTTTTCTTTTACACAACACTGGCTGCTTGTTTTAAACATTTACACCAGAGTATGTACACTCTAGATCAGCGGCTGTAGATGAACAAGTAAAGTGCTCACCATTTCACTGCTCACCTTGTCTGGACCTACAAACTGTTCAATGAGGGAGCTGTGGGACAGACTGCTGCTGTTATACATAACACCACCACCAATGTGTAATACTCCAGATTTCATCATTGTCATTCCATTCCATGTAGTCCCACGCATTTACTTGTGTGTGAGCTGTAAGATACTGCTTTTGATGTAGTCATTTTCATTGTCTGGAAATGTAAAGAGAGGATATATCAGATGTTACAATGTGCTTCTGTGGATTATTTTGTACCATTTTCTGCAGGTTTAATGATCATTTTACAAGTTTTAAGGCCTACTGTGAAGTGTTTTTACTGTAGACACACATTAAACTTCATAAACACACATTTCACTCTTAGAATTCATAGAGTCACATTACTGCATGATGATAAAGCACTGGGTACATAACAAATTTATTTGTTTACTCTGTGTACACCTGTGACAAAATTCCATAATGGACTTACTACACAGATTCTGTGAGGTTATTCTTGAATTGTCTCATAGTTTAGTTTAGATAACAGCTTCATGCACTTTCAAACTGTCAACATACATCTTGACTTTAGATTGTTGTTTCTCACTTGTATATCGTACAGTGCATGTCACATAGTTTGATACTGATACGTCAATGTCATTCTCTTTAAAGATAGCCATACCTGCTTGCAAGTTACAATCTGATTGACCACAGAGATATTCTGTCTGTTTCAATAAGTATTTATTATGTAGCAACGCAACCACTGTCACATGTATATTAATACATCAAGTTTCAAAATGGCATGCAGAGCTAATTGTATGCTTTTTACACCATCAATGTCTTACTGCCTTCATATTTCTCACTCTCAAAAGCATAGTAGCAGTTTTAAGATAAACTTTGTTTCTGTATATAGATGAATTGGATTCAGTTTCTTTTTGTTTAAGATGGTAAGAGAACACTACTAAAATACTTCAGTGTTTTCTTTTACATCTTAAAGTGAAGAGATAGCAATGTGACTAAACATACTCTGTGCAATGAATGGCATATTTTTTTTTTTTTTAAAGATGTCTGTCACTACCATAATATATCTACTAATTATTTGTGTGATTATCTCAGTTTGGCTTGTTTGTCATTTGTCATATATTCAATGACAGATGTATTGTATCACTCTGTTTTCATAACTTAAAGCGTTCTCTCTGACGGAAGATATTTGGTTATCACTTTAGGTGATACAGAAAAATACAGACAGGAATAAGATATCTATATGGTTGCTTTGACCATGAAAAATAAGTTTTGATTTTTTTTCTGTCAGTAATAGTGACTCGGGGCATATTCAGTATCTTGAAAAAGGCCCCCATCATTTTTTTTTCAAAGTGATAGCTGGTGATTTGAAGATCAGAGTTGTGCTGGGTATGTGTGTAAATATTTCATATGTTGTACCATTGTTGAAGATTCACAAAATTCAGGTTGAAGTGTGGGATATTTTTTATGAGATATGAAATATTTTGTGTGAAATAAGTGAATATTAAGTATATGCCGAGGTAACTCCATCGTCATTGCTGTACGAAAGCAGTGATAATGTGTGATTTTTTTCTTTCTTTCTCTAAGACATCTGAAATTTTATTTACCACTTTGTATCATGCCAGTTTATCAGTTATTGGTTCCTGCACTATCCATTGTATTAGTGTGATTTGACAATGTTGGTCTAATTAGACCCAAATGATGTAGATAGTTTGCGAGTTGAAAACTCGATATCTTTCATTTTCTTTCTTATTTTGACAGCTTTCATGTGGAAAGCAAATTGAATGCATAATGTTTGTTAACATGCTGACATCCTCAGACAAATATGCAATGCAGGAAGTCAACAATGCAAAAGCATGATGCTACTTTTATTCCAAAAACTCCAAGCAGTTTCTGTTCTTCATCATATATTCAGTTTGGTCAGAGTTGCAGTGATTGTTGAGGCCGAGGCTTTTGAGTGAGTGCAGTACAATGCCGTGTGGGACACAAGTTATTGTCATTTTTTAACAAATGAATATAATGGTTGGGCTACTTCAAATCAAATATATCAGAAGGATATTCACAAAATTCATAATTCTGAGGGGTTTTATTTATAACGGGTTGGGGCATATAAAGATTTTTCACGCCGAGTTAATTCTTGTTAGTAACCCATTTATCCCCTATTTATTGCAGTGCACATAATGCATTGAATAAGATGTAGTGAATTGGGAAAAAAAATAAAAATAGATATTATGTGATTCTTTGCTTGTATGGCTCCAAACGTGAAATGATTATGCCCCATTTTGGAAAGATGGTATTTATTGAGATTTACTTCTCTGCAGCTATGTATGCTAAGCCTAACTAAGAAATGCCTCCTTCGCCTGTAGTGATTCAAATGTTATAGAAGGATATGTACTTGTGCATTTGTGTCTTTTACAAACATTCCACTTAATGTATGAGACCCCTATTTTAAGTTGTGCCATTTCCTAAGATGACTGGAAAAAGTAGAAAAATCCTTTAAATGAGCAACAAATGCATCTGTTTCAGCATCAAATGTTTTTGACAATGTAGTGTCAACAATTCAAATGTGAAGAAAATATGAAGTTATTTGTGAAAGTATAATTCTTTTGAACTGTGATCTTGTTCTCAAGTATCTTGTTGTGTTTATATTTATTAAAGGTTGTGCAACTTCGAACATACAGTCCATTGTAAGAATGTATTCCTTATCGGTCGAACATTGTTGACAGTGAAGTTACAAAATAAAGATGCAAAAATATATTGTGTATTGTGACAGACACGCTTTGTTTCATCAGAATAATGAATTGTTGTGGTTGTGAGGTTGAATTTTATGTAATGTATGCATGGTTAGATACAGATCTTACAGATATATTTCAGGGACTACGCGTATGTATTTTGTAGTGTCAGAAGAGAAGGGAGAGATACAATACAGGTAGACAGAGAGAGAGAAAATGTATTTTTGGAAGGGTTTTGTATGTACTCTGCATGGGATGGAAAATATTTCCAGCAAGCAAGTAATACTAGAAGAATCTGTATAATTGACTCACTGTCAAGTATCGACTAATGCAATGTTGGGGTATGAGCAGGAGAAAAGTCACAATTATGGTATGAGAGCATGGGTGTCCTGCAAAATAAATACATGTGTGTCTGCTCATGCTCTTTTATATACAACACTGCAAGTACCGTAGGTTATATTTAAAATAGATGCACAAGATATTGTTGCAACATTTCTATTTTCCAATAAAAAAATTATAATGATGATACTACTACTATTACTACTACTACTACTAATAATAATAATTATAATAATGATAGTTAATAGTAATGATAGAAGTAATAATAATAATAATGATAATGAAATTATTATAATTATTATTAATTATTATTATCATTATTGTTATTATTATCATCATCATCATCATTTTATAATTATTATAACAACAACAACAATAATGACAATAGCTGATTTTATTACAGCGTTTTTCAGACTTTAAAAGAATTTCAATGTGCGTAACAAAACAAATCACAGTAAGTTATGGAAAGATACAGAATGATAGGAGCCATTTCACAATCAAAATAGCCATAACTGAATTTTGGCAAAACTACTTTCAATGAAATATGTGGATATGTATATTTTTATGCCTCCGCCACGAAGTGTCGCTGGAGGCATTATGTTTGCGGGTTGTCCGTCCGTCCGTCCGCCAGTCCTTCCGTAATCAATTTTTGTGGACAGCACAACTAAGATACTAGGTATCCTGAGTGAGCGAAGTTGTGCCTATCAACTTTTGGGCGCCCATGCTCAAGGTCAAATGTCAAAAGGTCAAGGTCAAATACTCAAAATTTCACTTTTTCCCCCATATCTATGCAATGCCTGAAAATATTTTCTTGAAACTTAGTGTATACATGTACTGCTAAATGAGGATTCTTACAGAGAGAGTTTTGGGTCTGAGTTCAAAGGTCAAGAGAAAATATTAAAATTTCACTTTTTTTCTCCGTATCTCACAAATGGGTCAAGATATCTTCATGGAACTTAGTACATATGCATGTACTGACTGGCAGGGAATTTGGGGTCAAATGTCAGGGGGTCAAAGGTCAAGGTCAACTCCTTAAAATTTTACTTTCCCTCTTATTTATGCAATGCCTACAGGATTTTTCTTGAAACACAATATATACATGTCACTTGGAAGTTTCTTGCCAAAAGGTCAAATGTCAAACGGTCAAGTGAAAGTGCTAATTTTCACTTCTTCCACCATATCTCAAAAGTGAATCAAGGTATCATCATGAAACTTAGTAATTATCTATGCATGTTCTACCTGACAGTGATTCTCTTGGGAATTTTAGGGTCATAGAGTCAAAGGTCAAGGGACAAAGGCCAGGTTAAAATGCTAACATTTTGATATTTAATACTGAAATTGCACCTTTTTCTCCATACTTTGAAAATTACTTAATGCATAAACTTATCAAAAGGTCAAAAGTCAAGTAAAATTCCTCAAAGTCCCAAATGCCTGCACTCTTAAACAATATAGCCATTCATCCGATTATACCTAGTTCAAGGAAAGTGAACATTCAACACAATATTGTGACAGGCCTGTCATTTTAATATTTTGCCAATTGTGCAAAACTATCATCACACATTGCCGAGACATTGTGCTATTAGGAGAACCATGCAATATGGCGGAGGCATACCAGTCGCCAAAGCGACATTTCTAGGAAATATACACCATTCTCAATGTCTTCTATATCTATATAGTATAATTCTTTTCTGTCAGAATACTGTTATTAGAAGAAAGTTTGTATTCAGGTATCCAGGTGGATCAGTGCTGATTGTGAAAGCAATCACTGGGAAGTTGTTTTGATAGTTGCACATCTGTTCTGTACGTGTGTTTGTTTGTGTATGTGTATGCGTGCGTGTGTGTTGTTTGTATGAGTGTATTGGGGGGGGGGGGCAGGGCTGCTGGGACTTGTGATCAACATATCCATCATACGTGCAGGAAGCCGAGTTTTTCTTGATAGTGAAGAGTGTTTATGAACTTTTAGTGACAAATAATATTTACAAAGTTAAAAGCTGGTTATTCATTGCAGCGATTGTAACAGTTCATGCAAATAGAAATGATTACATGAAATCGATCAAGATCATCAATACATTATGCTTCTCTTTAAATGTATGAAGGGAAAGTATGAATGCTGCTTTAAAAAAAAAAAAGGTTGTATAGTTACTATAAAAGCAATTGCATTGATGACATTTTAAGCAACATTGAAACCAATTGGATCGCTACTACTGTTTGCTTATCAGTTCGTCAAGTATGATCTAGCATTTTGGGGGACCATAAAGGGACTGTCATGACCACGCGACAGTAACGTCGCTTGAGTATGATGTAATATTCCGAAAATGGAAAGTTCCTAATTTATCATTTTTTAGAGGGAAACATGTTCTACTCAAGACATACCACAGACATAATGTCTTGTGGATGTCATCCGAAGAAGAGCAAGTGGTTTTACGTCTTGTACAGATTGCAGCTTCTTCTTTTTTCTCTCTCAACAGATCAAGTATAGCATGGAGACCTCATATCCGCGTGATCAAGACGGCTAATTTTAGGTGTCCATATGAGGTGACTATACCGACATTCAGACGGCCATAACTTTCTTATCATCTGTCGGAATATGTTCAAATGCATGTACTTACATTGAGCTGTAGCTTTTAAGTCACCCCCCGTCTTTCTTTTTTTAAAGACAGTTTTCTCCTGTGAGCAAATTCTTGTAAAGGGTGAGTCCAAAGAAATTAAAAGCATCGCACTCCTGCTGGACCCCTCTTAGCTTCTTAAAGGCCGCTCACAGTTGTGTGGATTACTATCACATAGAGCAGTAGAGAAGATGAAGAAAACTGCGAGGGCTAAAATCGTGTAGAGTGGAAGTAATGGTATAAAACGATTCGATGCAATCTATGACTTGTAGGACATTGTAATCTTCCCAGTACCGGATCGAAGTTGGTCGTTCAAAGTGACCATTTTTGCACGTGACATTTACGTCACTAACGTATTCCTCCTTGCTTGCTGTGGGCGCAGGAGGACCAAAATATCGTATTTCTTTGATTTGCAGTGAGCTCCTTCACTTTCTCTGATCTTGGAAAGAGTGAAGATTTTTTTTTTTTTTGCAGCGTCATGGACAAATAATTTTCGTCTGCATTGCCAACGGGGAACTGTTGTAAAATTGCCAACATTTCATGCACTGAATATTCCAGATGTATTTGCGTATCTTACCGGGATTTTGATTTTGCTGCTGTTTCTGTTTCTCTTGTTACATTTTATGACTTTTTTTTTTTTTTTTTTACACGGGTAATACCAGCGACAAAACGGTTGTTACACAACAGCAGCAAATTACTGCCAAGAAATGAGAGTAAAGAAGTCAGTTTTTTTTTGCATTAAAACTTTTCACATATGAAGAGTTCGAATGCAGAAACACCATTTTCAAAGTTTCCAAAGTATTTTCATCGACAAGTATATGTAGAGAAAAATAAAATCTTTTCCCGTTACGTACAAACCAAAAATACTTTTTAAAGATATTATTGATATCATTACAAACGTGTTAACTATTTTCTCTTTTTTTTTTTCAACATATTCAATTTCAAATATCTGAAGTTGATAAAAAAAAAATGGATAGGCCTACATATATCAGTTTTTGCGTTTAAACTCTTCGTATACATTAATATTATTATGCATATTCATTATGTGTGGGTTTTTTTTCTTGTGTGTGTGTGTGTGTGTATGTATGCTTGGCCTATATAGAAATCCAGTTATTTTATGTTCTACTTTTTTCAGCACATGAGTGGTTAATTTTCCTCAAAAATCATTAATCATAACGTTATAACTGTATAAAGGGAAGACAACAACATATCCGAGCCTGAACTTTTGAACCGGGAGCCCAAACGGCTGCGTAGCCACAGCTTAACTAATTTATTGCAGCCTTATCGCAAATATTAACCAGAAAGTTATGATGCAGTTTAGTAAGGAGGTAACACCTGATTTACCTTGTGGTTAGCGTCTCCTTAGAAAATAAGCCCCGCGGAAGGGAAGGCTGCACGAAACGTGATCGTATTCGTCTGCACATCGAGTCACAGCATAAATACAGTATGTGGCCTGCACCTAAAATCACTTCAAAACTCCCCGTATGTATCATGAAATTAGTTCCTTCTAATTACTGTTCTTTGTATTCCCGTACAAACTCGAGGAGATCAGAATGATTTTGAAACATTTGAATGCATGTAAAACCGTCTCCCCCCCCCCCCTCCCCCGCGGCTCAGGCCGTCATTTTGTACTGCATCGCACGCGTTCCCGATTTTTCGGGAAAAGGGGTATATTTTATTAACATGACGTGCAGGTATTCGACTTCAGACTGGAGGGTTTCGGACAATGGAATTTTTAGTTTTTGTGTATGTGCATCTCTCGCGGGCATGATCCACTGATGGGTGTCCGCTCCACATGATTGTCTCTCATTAGCATAGCAGCTGAAGAGTTTAACCGTTGAAAATCGATTAGACACCATACGTGTTTTCCGGAAGTGCATTTCATGGTACTGTAGAGTTTTCAAAGGAAGATGAGTCAAAACAATAGGCGGAATATCAAAATTATCACGGTTTTATAAACAAGTTGATACGTGTCTGCTTCTACGCTGAAGATATTTTGATACGTTCTTTCTTGTTTTTGTCGTACTGTTCAGTAGGCTATCTAAATTTTACATTGACATTGAGGACTTCTTTGCAGTTATTGTACATTTTAAGTGTAGTTGCGATAAGTGATAAGCATACTTGCGTCATAATGTGTCTGTAATCGGTCGGCTCGGGGCACGTCGCTCATGATTGTGTCGTATATTTTGCAGTGTGGTGATTGCATCATTATGTATGCATATCGAGCCAACAATGTTGAACCTCATGACAAACCAGGCGTGCGGGAAACCTCCCTGAAATCACAGTTTTGTCGATGACATTGTTTTTTTTTTCTTTTGAATTTCTAAGCGTTGAAATGAAGTCGACCTCTGAGGAACAAAAAAAAAAATCAATCATACACACAAACTAACGCAAAAAAGGGGTGGGCAAAACAACAGCATAATCAGACTATCATTATGAAAGACGTTAACATTCAAAGTATTATGTGGTGAAACTCGGCTGATGGCATTCTATAGACAAAAAGAAAATCGCTTTATTCAACAAAATATTGATATATAGTAGCCACTGCTTTTAAAGCTTTCTTTGAATGTCCTTTTCCAAACAACATACAATCTCTTGTCATGTTAAGAGAGAGTGCCTAAAAAGGGACTGGAGGGTGGAGGATGGGGGGTTGAGGGTACGGTGGGTGTGGAGGATAGAGGAGTGATGTTGAGAATAGGGGTGCGAGATGGGGGCTGGAGAGTCGAGGATGGGATGATAAAAGTAGGACAGAGATAGGAACGGGTGGTTAGGCGATGGTATGTTGAGAGCAGGGATGGTACCTGGAAATTGATAACCGAGAATGAATCGATTATCATAATTCTTTTCTCCCCTAGAAACCTGGAGGGTGGCAATACAGATAGAGGTATATGGGAGAAAAACTGGTAATATACGTATATTGGAGGCAAGTGGTAGACTATGGAGAGGGAATTGTGTGAATATGAGTGGGGGTGTAAAATATTGTCGAATTGGAATTGTGTAATGTATAATTTGTTTCGAATTTTGTGAACGAATGGAAATAAATCTCAACTGAACTGAACTAGAAGGAAAGATGGGAAGGAGATGAGAGTTACGTCCAGAGGTTGGAAAGTCGGAGATGTAGAGATGCGAAAGGATTGGAGAATAAGAAATTAAAAGAGAGACACTGGAGGACGGAAGGAAAGGTGAAGACGACAAACCAGGGATCCAGAGAGTGAGAAAGCAGAGGGTGATAATGAGTGACGTGAGTTTCTCTAGTTTATTCTTGTATTATTAAAAAAAAAATGAACACAAAACCATGAAGTGACAAACTAATGACATTTGTGTGTAACTTCAAGAAGAAGAAGAAGAAGAAGAAGAAGAAGAAGAAGAAGAAGAAGAAGAAGAAGAAGAAGAAGAAGAAGAAGAAGAAGAATTAAACAACAATCATGTGAACTTATGATTGGAAACTTCATCGGATGAATTCTACTATAATTTTTACACCAAAACAATGCAAGTCATTTTACGAAAATAGATGAAAAGACAGAGGTGCGCAGGAGACAGCGATCATAGTTACAGGTTGACGAGGATAGCGTCCTCGAAACATTATTGTGCTTTTGCCAGAAAATATAGAAATAATGGACCAGTTTAGTTCTCTGGACCCTTGAGGTGTCTTTCATAACAATGCAACGGTATAGCAAAATCCTCCCACCTCCCTCGTCAAGACGTACGAGCAGGGAATGATAGTTCTGCGGAAAGTGTCTGAAGGGCGCCCTCTTGTGCTCATATCTTCCATTATTCTTCCAGTGTCGACCTCGACTTACCCCTCTCATGCGCCCAACCCCTCCCCCACCTCCCCCCCCCACACACACACAGACACTCCCTCATTCCATCTCTCTCCAATTGTATAATATTGTTATGTATAATAATCGCTTTCTCTCTCAACTCTATGTTTGTCCCCAAACGGTGTTGTCTTTCTCGGTTTGCCGACTGCCGAGGGGTCCATGCTCGGGGGTAAACGAGGATTGACCTCACGGTATACTTACACTCTAAATAGAATAAACTAACGACAAACACAACGACAATGGGCTATCAAGTCAAAATCTCCCTACCGGAATGTCTGACCAACTGCGTGACATCCACACCTTTTAGGTTCCTTCGCTCTAATCCATCTCTCTTCCCCTCTCATTTCGTTCTTTACTCTTCACCTCTTCCTCTCCACGCCATTTCTTTCAAAAGTATTTTCATCTCGACTCTGTGAAATCAACTTTCATGCCTGAACTAAAACCATAATTGATTCGTCAAACTACAATTTCCCCTTCAAGCCTATACGAATGAGCTTAGAAGACTGTCCTCCGGAGGTCCCTCCTCCTTTTCTTTTATCCGAGAAGTGTATGTGTTAGGAATTTGTTATGAAAATTCTTACCCCATCGTTCTCCCTTGGGAACCGTATTCTTTTCTAGCTCCGCCCCTTTTTTGTTTCATCACGGCTGTTATTCAATTACGATATCAATCTATTTGCGTGGGTCATTATCACTTGCTGTACAGAGCTTTTTTTTTTCTTTTTGTCGGAACCGAGGGATTATATATCACGGTAATGTTTATTGCGAGGGGGAGGGAAGTTGCAGATTGTAGAAAATTGAATGAGCTCACTTTTCCGGTCATTAAAAAACGTTTCGTGTCGAGACATCACTGACTTGATTTCAAGATTGGAATAACTTGATAATTAATAAAGTGGGTTACGGTGAGCCAGGAGAAAAGTAAGCATACCTCAACTTGATCCCCCATCACTTTATTGGCCGTCCAGGGACGGAGAAGGCTTTAAAATTCTAAATCACGGAGTTGAGAAAACCTCTGAGTAACGACCACAATTTCGCTGAAAGAAAAGTAAAAGAAAATACCGCAGATGCCATTAAAGCATGCCGCCATTATGACAGTGTACTAGTGAGCAAATTTTCAACCTTGCAATGTCAGCTGATGCAAATGCTTGTAATTACTGTTTTTGTTTGTTTTGTTCTGAGGTAGGCCCTACACTGGTTATAAAGGATCAATCCTTCAATCCGTCCTTTTAACATTATAATCAATCCATTATCATCATGACAATCCTAAGAATTACTTTGTAATGTTTTGTAATATGTTTGAAATATCAAACAACTAGCAGCAATAATTGAATGTTCAACTGTAATCAAGGATGAATGATGGAATCGAAATAAAATATTATTTGAAACAAAAAATTAGTTTTTTTTTACCCCTCATCAATAATTTATTTCATTATTTGATAATTACTGTTACGACAAGTATATGAATGTAGTTAATGGATACTATATTTTGGGGGCAATTTTGGATTGTATATTGTACATATATATTGGTTTTGTTGACCCATTCAAAGAATAATATTGATTCTATTATCTAATAATTATTGCGGGGAAGAGTATGAATAGGGAGGTGACTTCTTACCTCCCTAGTATGAACGCAATTATGTCTTATTATTTGTGCAGTGTATATAGTAATTCGAAATATGACAAAATGACAGTCCACGAATTATTTTGTAATATTTTGTAATATGTTTGAAATGCCACGCAGCTAGCAAACAACAACTGAATGTTCAATTTTAATCAAGGATGGATGATAGAATCGAAATAAAATATTGTTTGAAACAAACACACAAAAAATGAATTCTTGATCCGAATTATATGTATGTATAACTCCTGGTAGCTACAAACACATCGCATAATCTTGTTTTAATCATCATCTAACATGAATCAAAACATGAATAGGAAGATATTTTTTCTCCCTCTCAAACAAGCTACGATACGATATTGAGTACTGATGAGAATAAGCTTAAAGGCATTATTTACCATTTGCAGATGATACAAAAACCCAGCTTCAGTGCTTCAAAATAGTTCTAAAATGTGAGTTAGGGATAGAACAACCAATGTAAAAATTTTAATCAGGAAAATCAATGCAAGTATTGTTAAATATACAAAATGTGAACAATAGCTGTAATAAAAGTGTTTCCAGACTAAACCGTCTACAGTTATAGGTCTCAGTATTGCAAAATTTTTATATGGTATCGGATGTTTTGTGATACAACTGACCTACATATATGAATATATATATCAAATGTATTAATTCGAATATTTTCAAAATCACTGCTCCCAATGGTAAATTGTAACTTTAATGAAGATACAGTTCACTTCAGACCACGTGTAAGCTGGGAAGAAACCTCATATGAATTTGGATAAGCTCTCCTGTCACAAAATACTATCAATATTTAAAGAGAGAGAGAGAGAGAGAGAGAGAGAGAGATTTGCTGAGAAGGCTTCTTAACACAAGGTTGGACGGAGATGAATGTCCCTTGAAATAGGTCGTCCAATATCGACAAATGTCACATAATTTGTCACCTGCGATTGAAATGGACCATTCCACATCTTAAATTCGTGTCAAAGATACCACAATGTATTTACAGAGAAATTCCATGTGACCTTGATAAACAAAGGGAAATCAGGCAAGTTAAAGGGGAAGGCTGGTAACTGATCAGTGGGAATCAGTGGAAATGCTGGGAAATGATTGTTCCAATCCTTATGGGATTCATTCAAGAGTTCATTGTATATCTATTGTTGTGTGAAAATGATTTGCTTCAGAACGGTCTCATATTCAAGTAATGTGCAGATTAATGCTCCGTCACTGACCAGGGACGCTAAACTGGAAGCATTAAACTGCACATTACTTGAATATGAGACCATTCTGAAGCAAATCATTTTCACACAACAATAGATATACAAAGAACTCTTGAATGAATCCCATAAGGATTGGAACAATCATCTCCCAGCATTTCCACTTATTCCCACTGATCAGTTACTAGCCTTCCCCTTTTAGCTGAACATTTGTTCACCAATTGGCACACATGTCTGGAGTGCTTTCTTCGCCAATTGTTTGTAGACGAATTATCAATGAACAGAAATTAACTAATCACCCTATCGTGTCATTATGTCCTTCCAGTTGGACTCGGGCAAATTGCTACAGTTGAGTGGGCTTGTTAATCTTCAGGGTTTGTTAATCTTCAGGGCTTGTTAATCTTCAGGGCTTGTTAATCTTCAGGGCAAGTTGGGATGGATTACTCAATGATGATGAAAAAAAAAAAAGACTTGGCAAGTGCAATAGGATAGGTTATACGTACCTGGGCTAATAAAGGTTGAATGCTACATGTTCTATCAAAGTAGGCCATAAACTATAAGAAACTCGTGAAATTTTAGAAATTCCAAATGTTGCCATCAAAATTAGTGGCATTGGTCACAGCCAAATTATGCAAATTATATGCTGGTGTATAATGGTGAGATGGTGTTACCACTCACCCACAAAAATAGAGTAATATATTGTTATAGTAAATACATAACAACTTTTATCATTTCCCACTAAAATCATCAATTCAAGATTTTGGGAAATTGAAGGAAAATATGTGTGGATATCAGGTCAGTGGGAGACCTATAAGGCCTCGAGATCATTACCTTATCTGTATCTACGTATTTATTGTGTATGGTATACTATTGTTTCGTGAGAAGATGTGAACTGTAGTTTCTATTAATTTTGATTTCATTATCTTGCCCCCGATAAAACATTATTGACAAGGTAAAGCACAAATGAAAGTTCAAAGAAAGGACCAAATTAATCAGTGAATAAAATTTGAATTGATGGATACCCCATAACCTATATTGATGTGCACAAACAGCGTTTTCTATAGTATGGCAGGGGTGGTTTTGTATCGTTAGTTACTATCAATATTTCCAAATGAGAGAGGTGTATTAGCTATAAGAAAAATTTGTTTTGCTTGATTTTTTAAATTTGGTTTTGTTGTTGCTTTGTTTTTGCGTGTTTCTTGAGACCCCCCACGAAGAAGTGGATTTGAGGCGGTTTGTGTCATTTACAGCATTCCGGTCAACGCAAAACAGGATACCCGCTTGACCCTCGCCTCATATCACAATCTGCTACCTGACATGCCCCCTGAAGAGCCCGTAACAAGAGAGAGAAAAGGTTTTCTTTCGTTCCGCAAAGGTGTCGAATTTCGCGGGCACGAGGGCGTCGTAATTAAGACATTGGCCGGCGTCACTGTCAATTGTCTTTGGAATAAATCATCCCATTAGAGACTAATCGAACTTATTCCTCTTTAGAGAGAAAAGACGATGAGATGATATTGCCTCGATCACGAGGTCTCCCTTAAAGTGATGATATAGTTTTTGTCGATATGGGGGATTCAGATATCAACTTTTTGCGAGAAAATTAGGAACCACCTATGGAAATATTAAAGAGCATGCAATTCTAAGAGGAATTCTAAGTTTACTTGATGATAATTGGTTTTGAAATGGCGGAGATGTAAAAAAAACAAAACAAAGGAAAACAAAGCGATCCTTAACAAGAGGTTCTTGCCAAGAGTCAAGAGAGCCTATGTGTGAAAATTATAAGTTTCTTGTCCAAGGACGTGAGCATTACTTGACAGGATTCGAACTCGGGACCTCTGTTTGAAAGCCAAGAACCCTGTCCTCTATACCGCAGTGCTTCTACTGAAACAAGTACACTGTTAGAGACATGAATTTGCGTTGCTTACGTATATAGGCGACATGACATACGCGGTTAGACAGTAACTGTATCATGATTCCGAAATTTGTTTTATTAATGTCGTACTGCGTGGAGCAGACCTATAGACTGAGCTGAATTGAAGTGAAATGCTCGTGACTAATTGCATTCATTGTTCGAGACGTTTCTCAAGTTATGTACAAGTTAAATTAAATTCAGTCATTTTACGAAAGGAGACAAACCAAAAACAACCACGCTATCCACCGACGCTCTAATTCGTGTTGCTGTCGTTTCGTTTGGCAAATTCAGGCGAGAGAACGCGACTAACACTGTGATACAACACGCTGGCTGCTTACTCCTTCACGACATTCATGTGGAAAAGACACACTCTATGTTGTAGCCCGATAGTATACCTGCTGTACTGCGAGGTGAGAGAACCCGTAACAAACATCCTCACACAGTATCTTCAAGTCACTGTATTTTATGTTGATTTTTTTTTCTCTTTTTTTTTTGCCACAAGAGAGAAATTGATTAGCATTTGATCGGTTTCGCATTTCTGATAATATTATAAAGACACGCTGTTGTGTCACGCTGGACACACATAAACGGGCAATTTTACAATAAAATTGGCCATTTGCGTATATAGGCTATTTTCATTCATTTTACGAAAGGAGAAAAAAAAATGATACAACCTTCATAAACGCAAGTATGTTTAAGTGCCGCATAATCCTTGTAGATATTTCATGTTGAGAAAAGAGTATATTTACCTGAGCAAGTTATGAGAAACAAGTGGAGATAAAGAATAGACGTAAGAATGTAATTACATGCACGCAATGCATGGAAACTACAGTTAGAAAATCACGTTTCCACAAATAAGAATAATTCAAGTAATGTCTCCACTGCTCCGTCATAATGGTGCTATGTTTGGCTTGACGAGACCTATTTTGTAGATCATCGCATGAAATGGTGACTGGACTATTGATATTGATATAATTTGTCTACTGCTTTAAAGTGTTCGTACTTTCTTGTACATCTATATCAGCTTGGTTTCCGTGCCCGCTTAATGATGGCAAAATAACATTGAGCGCAACAGCTTGCAAATGGAATGCTT
The DNA here is from genome assembly GCF_964275005.1 of Diadema setosum. Lineage (NCBI taxonomy): Eukaryota > Metazoa > Echinodermata > Echinoidea > Diadematoida > Diadematidae > Diadema > Diadema setosum. Next base: position 17,230,884 of record NC_092703.1, on the reverse strand, counting down.
TATTACGTCAAGTACATTAGTAACGGCGATCTTGCTGATTCTTCGATTCATTAGGTCCTTCGGAATCTAATGGCATAGAGAGGGAGGGGGAGGGGGAGAAAGAGAGGGAGAGAGATAGACAGAAAGAAAAAAAAAGAGGGGGAGAGAGGGAGAGAGAGGAATAACTTTTGAGGACAACGAACTCTTGGCATTTTTCCTGTGATATGCAGCATACGACAAGATCGGTGAGTGCTCTCCTTTTAGCGGGAAACCAGCTCTTTGCCGCAAGATAAAAGATATCTACATAATCCGTTCAGGTATGAATACCGAATGCGATGTTCCCGCAGAAACCATTATATTTGTGCCAGGGGAGGGGGTATTTGCTTTACATCATGACTTCCAGAGTAGAAAAATTTTCCAAATTGATAACGACAGACGGGGAAAAACGCAGCAGGTGAAAAAAAAAAATCCTATCTAAACGTAATACTATAGTTGTCTTGACCAGGGTCCATTGAACTAACCCTTCTTGCTTTCTTTCTGTGCCCTTAGATTTATTTTTAGCTGTCTTTGATGTGAAATTCGTGTAGATTAGACAGATTATTCAATGATTGGCCAATCCGACTTTTCCTCCCTAACCCCTTTTTAATACCAAACTAGACTGTTAATGTGCTTGTCTATTCGTATAGGGTCACGTCACACCTGATTAATAAGTAAATAAGAGCTATTATTGCATTTCTTTTATGTCTGTAAATGTTAAAATTACTATACTTCGTGCAAACGTCTACTTCAACCTTCACAACGAACTGATAACAACAGAGATATGATCAACCTGACTGTCCTAACGTTACAGAAAATGAGTTTTGAGAAAAATAAGACATGAAGAGTAAGAAGACCAAGAAGTAACACTGGAAGAGGAAGGAGAAAAAGAAACGAATACACGGAAGGATAGGAAAATACAGATAGAGAAAGAACCGATTACTACTCCACCTGATAGTATAGCCATAGTAGCAATAATACTGTCACTTATTCTGATAATACTTCTCTATAAAATATACTGCTAACAAGACTACTATACTGTACTATACTACTAGACTACTATACTACTATACTACTACTATACTACTATGAATAATGCGAATACTAATGCCACACTGACTAGTGATAGTACTATTACTTCTCATCATAGTACTTATACTAATGATGATACTAATACTAATCCCAATGATAATGTTAGTGCTAATGTTAAATATAATACTATGACTTTTAACTTTACAGCAATACCAATGCTAAATACTGCAGGCGATATTTACAAGTGATACTTTGAGTTTCACAGTAGATATGACTCTGTGACAGAGGAATATGGAGTAAACCATAGAGTTAATGTAAATTAGAGTTTAAATAATTTGTATTATAGAAATAAAAGATGAAGAATGAACTCATAATGTCACAAAACAACTTGAAGGGAGGAAAGGAGAGGAAAATGGATAAATCCATTAAATTAAGAAAGGAGAAAAGTCAAAGAGACAGAAAGAAATATCAAATCTATAAAAAGAGGAAACGAATCTAGTACATTGCAATCGAGAACTTAGTCAGTCTCGACCGCTTTCTTTTAAAAAAAGCGCTTATTTTTCTTGGAATACATGGAAGGGTATAGACTTTGAAAGAAAAAAAAAAAAGAAAGAAAGATCGAAATGTACCTTTTGAAGTATATATGAAGTATATGAAGTATATTTAAGATAGGGCCGCATCCAGGCCAAGCTCTGCTTTATGATGACGGTCCTCTCTATTGATTTCTCATTTGTTCATATATAAATACAGTATTCCTTAGCATGTTGCTTTGATTCATATGTTATTACAGACTGATGTTGTTGTGAAATTGACATTTCTTACATTGATTTGTATGTTATACTCTCCATTTTTTTATTTTATTTTTTTTTTTGGGGGGGCATATTCTGTATCACTTCGTTTTCATTTGTTATTGTATTTGGAGAAAGAAAATGTAGAAATAAAACAAACCAAACCAAACCAACGTATATGTTAGCAACGTATAAGTATGTATATTCAAGGTGTTATAGAGACGCTCAGAGAATTATACACTCAAATTGTGATATCAATTAAGAATTTGCTGTGCGACTATAAATTCACGATGGTATTTGTTAATTCTCTGAAGAAAGTGTCAAGCACTAACTCCTTGTCAGATTTCTACAGGCAATGGCGTTGTGCGAAATACAACGAGTGATCATCGAATACGCAGTGAAGTTGTATATGAAAAGTTATTTTAATGGCCTAAGAATGTGCGATATAGTAACAATGACGATGGCAATTCGCAGAAATCTGAAAGCAGTAACTTGATATAACTAGGTCTTTCAAGCATCACATGCAATAGAGATTGTACGAGCACTTGTTACGTGTTTCAACGGAGAGAGAAAGAGAGAGGGGAAAAAAAGATTAAATACGATGACATTGGAAAGACGGTTTGAATGATTTGGTATAGCTATTTGTTGAATCTATCTGTGACGAAACTTGAGGAAGACCTTCTGCTAGACTTTAACACATTCATTGGCTTATTGTTGTCGGATTCGTGTATTCTTTCTTCGCCATGGTCGTCGATAGATAGTGACTCCGCCTAAAAACACACACAAATAAAACACATTAATTTTGTAGAGAGACGCCTGTTCACCTAGTATACAATAATGTAAAGACGATGTACATTAACTACAGTTGTTCATCGATTTTGAGACATTAAGACAAAATTTATGACAAAATAGTGAATTTATTGACATTGTCTGAAAGGGGGGGGGGGGGGGGGGGAGAGGGGAGCTAGCCGTATCCAGAGGGAGTTTGAACCGGACTTTGCTTGCATGCACCTAGTTTAACTAGCCGTCATCTTCAGACATGCATCCAGGCCTCTTTCTTCATTCTCCTCATGAATCTTTGAGGAGAGACGCTTCTGCTAAAGTGTCGACACGGGAAATCCTCTTCGCCAGCACCCAACCGACCGTTAAACCGACACGTCTTCAAACCATCCATCAAGAAACCTATGAGGGCTTTCTCTCCTGCCTCCCCCCCCCCACCCACGAGCTCCCCTGACACGCCCCCTAATCAGGACTTCCCCGAATTTTGTTGACTGTTTCTTGCATCTATTTCTTTCTTTTATATGTATATATTATATATCCAGCAAAGCACAATACAATTCCTATCACAGTGAAACTACATAATCCACTCTTAAACATCGGACGTAAAGTGGAACATTCGATACAATAATTACTTAATTCTTCTTTAGTATTATTGTCATTGCTGTTCAAGGAATTTTGAATCGGTCTTACTCATGTTGTATGCTGATGTAAGAATGTTGTTGCATTTACGTTGTAACGTCTTATCAGAAGAAGTACTGCATGTCATTAGATTGTCAATGCTATTACTATACTACCACTGTCGCTATCATTGTTACTATAATCATGATAACTATCGTTAAATTATTATGAAAAAAAAACCAAACTATTAAGACTAGACTGTCATAGCATGAATATGATAATGTTGTATGCAATCGCATGACTATAAAAATTAATATTATTGGTGTCCTTTATCATTATTTGAGATACTTGTCAAAGATATACTTTATGTTGTTGTAAACGTTTGACATAACAATGGTTATAATATTGGTGTTTGATGATTATTGTGTATTGACAAATCCAGTTATACTTTAGAAAACAAGTCAAATGGGCGATGTTAGACTTACACTTAATGGCTACGACAAGCATGTTTTCTTTCATTTGAAGCTCTCCGATGATATCATTATATTCTAATAAGTATAAACCTGCTATTTCAATATATTTCAATATATAAATCTTTCGTTAAACTCATGTAATGCTTCAAGTAAAGCATATTTGCGTTGATTGAATTACAAGCATATAATGGACCACAACTCTACAGGGGTTATTCAGAATTTCTTTAAAGTTGAAGAAAAATCCTCAGAAGAGAAAACTTTGTTTTTTAAGGTTAACTTTGAGAGAGATAGAGTTTGATAATGAAAACCAGCCATTTTAAAATACGTCCATTAAATGGATATATGTGGTAAATTTTACCACATTTATGAATTTATTAATTTAAAGCATACTGTGGGAGATGGACTTGTCAGCTCAATTCATCCCATTCTTTCCCTCCCCTTTTTGTATACCTTATTAACAGTTTTCATGTGCGAGAGTAATTGATAAGAGTCAATATTTATTACGTCTCGATGTTTTTTCCTTTGCCTCCTATTCCTATCATATATATATATATATATATATATATATATATATATATATATATATATTTATATATATAGCTTATGTTCTATCCTCTTAGTTGCAAGAGTGTGTCTCTTTTTTTGAACGCATTCATGTCATGCTTGAATTATGCATTCGTTTGAACTTATATGTAGCTGCTATACCGTGTATACTCGCGTTCTTGTTCAATAAAAATGGGCGAAATTCGACACTATCTTGAAACGTCATTATAGGACATACCTTTGCACCATGGGTACTCCTTTTGTTCAGTAAACAGCAGTAGCAGCAACAACAAAACAGATTAGCCCAAATCACAAGAAAGTCCACTAGTCCTATCAATGAAATTTATAACAACTTACGACTTTTAGACCTTTAAAGGAACTGGCGAGCAATACTATACACTTACATTGTTGTTGTAACTGCTGCTGTTTAAATCACATTGACTGCGGTTTTTTTTTTTTTTTTTTTAATTGGAGTTCAAAGTTGTTTTTCCCAGGGGCCTGCCAAGGTATAGCAATTATCAAGGATACTGACAAGATAAACGCAGTCCTCTTTAGGTCCAAACTGAGATTGGGGAACACCTGGTGAAAGACATAAATTCCAAGCCTAGAATTTGGCGAGGGACATTGTCAGAGATACTGTACAATCTTGACTGTGATAGTTGTATTTCAATATAGAAGTATTCAAATTAAAAGATGCACGAAAAAGATTCACATTAGTCAATGTTTATCCACAGACATTAACCTAAATTAACCTGAATATACAGAGGGGGGGGGGGGGGGGGGGGGCGAAGGACTTCAAACAAAACGTTTGTCGTTCATTTCTCATGGTTAACTGTATGCATGATCACTTCATTTCTCGATTGGGTTGACAGGTTGCGGTAACACGTTTCTCTCAACACTGCGCTTGAAATCATACTGCTTGTGTTCCGCCATGACACGCGGAAATCAACCAGTCGCGGCCATTTCACTTGACTCCCTCCGCTCTTGTATCGTCTGCGCAAAAACATTTAGTTTAGATAAGGACGCATAGATATCTCCAGGCGCCATAGAAACGGAACATTCAATTTTTCGACAATGGAATTCTTGTATTGGGTTCATGTTTTGACTCCCAGTGGCCCCAAACACGGACGTGTCTGACAGAATTCTTGACTGAAATTGACGTTTTTTCGACAAGTCAATTTCAGATCAGCAGAAAGGCGTGACCCAAACAATTAAGACAAATTTGAACTCTCGGTCATTTTATTCAAATCATGTATGAATCAGAGCGGGTTGTTGGTTTTGTTGCTGTGATTGTTGTTTTGCACTTTGTGCTCCTTTAGAAATCGTCTGGATTGTTCTACAGAATCTCTGAATTCACCTCATGTGGAATGTGGACAATCGCAAAGCAACATGCAACAAAACAAAAAAAAAGGGGGGGGGGGGGAAAAGAAAAAGAAAAAAGGTGTCCTTAGATTCTCGAATCTGTGTCCTTTACGTTTCCCCTGCTCTCTCTTATGTCGCTGATGCCGTATAATGGCATTGTGTTTGAATTGAAATTGTTCCGAGTATTTACAATGTACATGTATTTTTGTGTTTCAGTCAGGTTGTCTGTCTTTCTGATAGCGTCAGTATAGACACGTACAGGACGAGTCCATTGTGTCAGGTTTGCTTTGTTTGGCTTTCGCAAATTTTCTCTCAGTGTTAGCGTTGCAGTCTGTTAACAACTTAACCACATCAACCCTATAATCGCATATCGACGTGCATTGTCCGCATATAAACAAAAACAAAAACAAATTAACTTTAGCGAGAAAATGGAAGAAGGAAAAGAAGGTGATTACCCACGGGTTTCCCCTTTTTACTCTTGATCATCGCCGAGTTTTCCTTTTGGCGGTGTCGCTTTCACTTTTGGCTCTCATACGATCAGAGTGCATTTTTGGCACATCCAGTATCGCATGCCCCGGTAGCTTTTCGGGTGCGCATTGTGTCATTCCTGACCTCTGCGATATTCTGCAATTTTCCTGTCAAAACACACGCCATTTCTAAAACAACAATAATAATAATAGCAACAACAACAGCAGCAGCAACAACAACAACAACAACGCGAATACAAAGATCATGAATGTCGAGTTGTAATTCTAAAGGAAATACACATTTCCTACAGAAAATGTCGCAACTTCAAAGTTATTGGCAAGCATTTTCTCCTTCATCGGATCTCATGAAATTTACTTTTTTCCCCTTTAGATCTTCCTGACATAACTAGTGTGGCGGAAAAGGAGAAATAAGGAATGTATCCGTGACAACATTATGCAGAATATGAGGTGACATTGGAACCACTGTCTATTTTCCACTTAAGAATGAATCAACAACTTTTTAAAGCTTTATATGATTATATATTGTGGCCTACATAAATTCATTCCTCGTCGCTGAATGTCTGAGGAAAAAAATAAAACAACCCCAAGATAAATATTTAGATGTCTCCAGGACATTTTGATTAAAGTTGACTCAGAAAATTTCCAGAGTACTCCATCCTTTGCTGCTGAGTTGGTAAGTGAAGACCAAATTGTATCCTTCATATTTCCCAACATTCCACTAATTTGGTAATGATTATTTTTGTGAAATAATGGGGTTATAGTTGCATAATTGTACTGACAAAAGAGACAATTTGATGCTATACATGTATAGGGCCTACTAACAATCGGGAGAGTTATGAGGCAATTACATGTAAACCTACACCTGTCTGATATACGTCTACAAGGGTGATTGTGTCTAATATCACTACTTTGCAAAAGTATGATCAACTTAACAATTGATAAATCTTATCCTCTGTCCAATCTCATTGAAAGTGTTATTCTCTTTGTTCAACTCAACTCTTCATATGATACTCAACTTGGGCATAGACTGGATTGCTCCTTTCACTTCCTTTTTCAAAATATTATGTCTCTCTCTTTTAACTTCATACAAAATGTCACTCCCTTCTCTCTCTTCCACAAACAGAGTTCTCTCTTACCTAACTCTCCTTGTTCAAAACCAATGTTTCCTCCACTCTACCCATCTCCTCTTCTCTTACTTCCCTACATTTCCCCAAACCATTTTTTTTTTCTTCTACTTCCTTCTCATTCCAATCATCCTCCTTTCATCATCAGGTCACATACTTTCACTTTAAACAGGGCACACTGGGCTGATTTTTGAGACATAACTTTTATTAAGTACTCTTACTTACTTTAAAATCTAAGCACTCATTTGACATTGGATCATATCTATGATATTGCAAATATATTTACTTATAAAACACCAAGATCCATAAGTCTTCTAAATACACACACACAAAACTAAAATGTACTCATATCATTGTGTCATAAGTTCCATTTGCTAGGCTCATTATATCATCATACATCATCCTATGTGAGCAAAACAATGAATTCAGCATTAGATGGGCCTTATAGTAGCCACTATTAAATTGATTAGTTAAAAAAAAAAATCATACACATGTGCATAGTTTCAAATCCACAGTGTCTACTTAATGTGTAATCATATCTGCTGCTGAGCCATCATTGTAGTGTTATCTGTACTGTGAACTGGATTGTGCTGGACAACAGACCTGCTATACAGAAAGCACTAACACACATGGAATCTGGAGCTAATGGCCTGACATAATAATGGCATGACATGATATATTTCTTGCAAACAATCTTCTTGATGGCTTTGACAGAAACTGGAACCAACTGAAACAACTTATGAAATACAGTCCATAAGAACATAAACACCACTGGGTTCAAATCAATGGATTTTTGGCTATACCTTGTTGCTGCAAATCACCATTGCAAAGAAGTGGACATTAATACCAGGCAAGCTGACATATACAACTTACTTTGCCCAAAATGGATCCATATTTTTTTTTCTTTACCTTAAAGTCAAAATAACTTGATTTTCCAGTGATGACAAACTGCAAGACACGATATTCGCAGCATGAAAATTTTGCAAATTGGAGCTGATGGCCTTCCTTGCTGCATAAAATTTTCGCGACTTACCACTGGCATCCAATGCATATTGTGTAGGCAAGAACTTAAGCGTGCATTTTAATTTCATGAATGTTGCCGCTTGCGAAATTCGCAAAATTAAAATGCACGCAAACATTCCACGTTTTACAGTACATGGCAAACCATTGGTATAAAAATATGATATACCTGGTAAACTCTAATTCATAGTAGATTGTACAAGTTATTGAACCGAGGTGGGCCAGTTGAAGGTTAAAAGTGGTAAAGACACCTAAAGACCATTTAACAGGTCTTAACCAGCAAAATAGGCCATGTCTACCTTTAATTCTTAATATACTTAATTGTCCACATTATGTCAAATGTTCTTTACTTGCTATCAAATCATATGTCTATTCTACAGCTTGAACAGTGGGGACAAAATAAATTTTAGTTCAAATGAGTCTCCAAAACTTGAAAACAGGCCTGGTTTCATCACTGGGAGATGATTGGTATAGATTGAAATACCAATCATCTCTCACTGCTGAAACCAGGGCAGCACATTTGCATCCATCTTTTCCCTTTATTTTAATCCAGTCATTTTAACTTGTCTGATTGGGGGTGTATTTACTTATCAATCATTATCATCTTTATTATTACACATCTTCTGTTATTTCCACACTTTGCCAACAGCTTATTATGAGGAATGAATTAGTCCACAGACAGTATCTCATCTTCTCAGGGAGTAATCACAGTATCACTGTTGATTATTGTTTATCTCTGAAATGACCAAGTTTTCATGAATTTGTAAACAGTGTTCCTCGATTATGCTAATGAAATAACGTATGCATAGAATGTGACCTTAACTTGCAAGGATCTTAATTGTTTCAGATCCAAAAATATATGAATAAGTAGCTTTGTCACAGTTTATATTCAGCAATACATGTATGTATCAAAAGAAAACCAATCCTCAGACTTCTGCCCCTAACTTGGCAAAATTGTGAAAAAGGACATTGACACTAGAACACTGACTTTTATACCAAGTGTATAAAAAAGATAAAAATAGCTAATAGCCCAGTCTTTAACAGCACATTGCCATTAAATATTTCAATCATTGCAGAAAATATGCATGCCTAGACTTTGATTTTCACCTATGACCTCTGATCCTTTGACATCGAAGCAGTGAGAGTCCATATTTGTGTGACCACACAAGCAGATATAAATTTTCGATGAAATACATATTGTCACTGGGGTGACAAGACCTTGTTTCTCAAAGTTTGGTGAAAATGATTTAAAAACAAAAAATCAATGGTCAGATAACCAGTTAAAGTGATGTCCTGTCCAAATCCTAGCTGTCTCACCCTAAAAATAAAGCCACCATGGCATGTCAAAGGAAAGACTATCCCATTTGATTTAGTGTTTTGGCTGCCATAATTTTTGCTCTCCTGAACATTTGACATGTTGTAGATATGAGGTCTTGTCGCCCCAGTGACAAATTATGCTTTAAAGCCATTGTAACAGCACCAACAAGTAACACAGAGATAGACAAACTGAAAACACACAAATGAACAGAAATGTTTCAAAACTTCATTCTCAATGAATAACTGTCCAATAGAATGAATTATGTATGTGCTTGACTTTGTACCGTGCCACACACGTACAAAATATATGACTGCATCAGAACTGATAACTCTTGTGATGAGAATGATTGATATTCTTAATACTGCGTTTACACCATGTTCCCAGTGGCCATGGCAGTCACATTTCAGGCTACTGTGGACTAAATGAAATGGATGTGAGACAACGTGGGGGGGGGGGGGGGCAGCATGGGCAAACGTGACAGGCCGTGATTGCCGTGGATGCCGTGTGAGATTTTCAAACTGTCAAAAAATTTGCCATGGCAGTCCTGGTGCTAACGAGAAGTCTTGTAAGCCATAATAAAACAGGGTGAAACAACAAAGTGTGACAGCATGAAATAGGCCGTAACAAAACTTGTGTAGTCTAGCCTGATCAGACACCCTAAGAACGGTGTCTGAAGTTTACATGTTCATTGGAGAGAGTACTGGAATGAACAAGGCTAGAATATAGAGGTGAAAAACATGAGAATATCTCATCCATCCACGGCGCACTATGTTTCAAGCAAATGGGGCTGCCGTGACCACTGGGAACATGGTGTAGCAGTAGCTTGTCAATGCTATTCTGCTCTGGTATGTGCTTACAGTCTCTTTGAATGTAACTAAATAATGTGTGATGGCTACTGTTGATGCAAGTTACTGTAAACAATGCTGAAGACCTACTGTGACCAGCTTCATTACACAATGAAATAACTGAATTGAAGCTCACACTGTGGTAGACAGAATATCTCATGATGTATAAACCTGTGTTTTTTTCAACCCATGGTAAGTGGAAACCGAGTACAGCATGTATTAAGTCTATGAGGAACTACTCTAGCTCAGAGTCAATAGGTAAATGGTACAGCATTCTGCTGATGTACATTAAAAGAGTCAGGGTTACATCACAGAGGGGCATGAAAGAGTGAAAGACAAATGGCTAACAAACACAATGCAATGTCTAATGTCAAGTACAGGTACAGCTGATGAAACACATCACTAGCTTAGCCATGCCAAAGGAAATAAAAACTATCAAACTGTATTGGAAGAAATACCGCATATAAAGTACACATAACTTTCTTATCATGAGTATACATGAGCCATCTTATCTATTTTATTTAATTTTCTTCTTTTATTATTATTGTTATCATTGTTATTATTATTATTATTATTATCATTATTATCATTATTATTATTATTATTATTATTATTATTATTATTATTATTATTATTATTATTATTATTATTATTATTATTATTATAATTATTATTATCATCATTATTATTATTATCACTATTATTATTATTATTATTATCATTATTATTATCATTTGGTGTGGGAGGATTGAGGGGGATTCAGAGTACAGTACTAGGATGTATACGACCATTTGCATAAATTTGTAAAGATGCTCACAGATTGATTTTGGCAGCCATCTCCTGCTGTAATACGATGTTATGTGAAGTGTCTACTATTTTTGGAGCACCTCTATAAGATATGTTAGTCTTATACACACTTGAAGTACTGAGTCTGAAATAGCCACACTTGCTGATACCATACTCAATGGTGTGAATAAATGCCACATCCTATGGCTATCTCCATATATCATATCTTATTTTTTTTTCCACATTTGATTTTCCTGACATGACCTATACTTTTCAGTACCCATTTACACATGTTGTGATTAAAATGATGTATGATGTTACACAGCATTCAATATTCTTTGCATATTTTCTTCAAATGATGTAACAAAGCAAGTGCACAATAAGACTCATAGGGTTACAGTACTCATAAGGAAGCTGCAATACATGAATGGAATGGTTTTCCACATCACCTCAAGTTTTGAAACTGCCTTTGATCGAAAACTCTTAATTCTCTTTAACTATAACTACATACCATTTTGTGCATCGTGTGCCAAGAGCATAGTTTTAGCATCTGTGTAGACTCTATAAATATATAGACATTATCACAACTATTATCACTTTCACACATATCCTCTCTGTTTAGATAAAAGATTAAATTATTCAGCCTAGGGATAAGCTTGTCTCATCTGATATAGCCAGCCTTTGGTATGTCTAGGGAAGACCATTTGGAATTCAAACCTGGAAATGAAATGGATATTTATCAATCTGTATCAACAGGAATATCTCAAAACAAATGATTCAAAGACAATTGAGAGGGTACTCAGACTGCTAATTTCATTTACTGTAAAAACTTTTGCAAGGTTGAGATTTTTGCGCATCTCATGTGACCAACCACTTGCACGAAAATAAAAGCACACAAATATTTTTGCTTCATGTATGTACCACTAGGTGAGGTCTTGATTCCACAGAAGAAAACTAGAAATGTCGCTATGGCGACTGGTATGCTTCTGCCATAATGCATGATTCTCCTAATAGGTCTAGATAGTACATGTGGACAATGTGTGATTACATTTTCACAAAATTGGCAAAATATTAAAATGACAAGTTTGTCACAAATGTGTTGAATGTTCACCTTCCTTGACCTAGGTTTAATTGGATGAATAGGAGAGCATGTATTCGGGGATTTAAGGCCTTTAACTTGACTTTGACCCATTCATACATTTATGCATTGAGTAATTTTCAAGATACCAGTATGGAGAAAAAGTGCAATTTCTGTATTGAATAGTAAATTGTTACCATTTTCATCTGGCCTTTGACCCTAAAATTCATAAGATAATCACTTTCAGGTAGAACATGCATAAAAATGTAGTAAGTTTCAAGATAACTTGAGCCACTTCCGAGATATGGAGGAAAAAGTTAGTTCAGAACTTTCACTTGATCTTTGACCTTTCGACCTTTGAGGGAAAAAAAAGAAAAAGAAAATAAAAAAACTTTACAGAGAATTTCTATTAGGTTACACATGTATACACCAAGTGTAAAAAAAAAAAAATAATCCTGCTGGCATTGTATAAACATGAGGGAAATAGTAAAATTTTGAAGTGTGCACTTGACCTTTGACCCCTGACCCCATGAACCCTACATTCTCTAGATAATCACTGCCAGTCAGTACATGTATTCTATGTTCCATGAAGATACCTTGAACAATTTTCCAAGGTACGGAGAAAAAAAAAAAGAAGTTTTGATGTTTTTACTTGACCTTCTGACCTTTGACCTCATGACACAAACTTTCACCAGAGAATCTTAATTGGGTAATACATGTATACACTAAGTTTCAAGAAAATATCTTCAGGCATTGCATAGATATGGTGGAAATAGTGAAATTTTATGTATTTGACCCTGACCTTTTGACCTTTGACCTTGAGCATGTGCACCCAAAAGTTAATAGGCACAACTTTACCCCCTAATACACATTCATGCCAAGTTTCATTAGGATACCTCAACAGGTTTTGATAGACCTTGTCCACAAAATTCATTACGGACGGACGGAAGGACGGATGGATGGACGGAAGGATGGACGGAAGGACAGGCGGACGGACAACCCGAAAACATAATGCCTCCGGCACCACTTCGTGGCGGAGGCATAAAAACATGCAAGACTCACATTACTCGGCAGAGCATGAAAAGTAACTCAAGTGAAAATATCCATTTTTACAAGTCCTACTGAACAAAAATGGTCATTCGTCTACAAACATTTCCTAAGGTTGGTGCCACACAGTTCCAAATTGGCACACGATGGCCATATGAATGTGGAATTTTCACTTTGTCCGAAGCTGGCCCCAAGCCTGGTTAAAAGCTGATCAATAGCCAAAGAAAGTACGACCTTTTGTAAGCAGCCTCGGAAACTCCACCTGCAGTAACACGATGGCTTTAACCCACTGAAGACTAGTCCCGAGTATACTCCGGCAGGTGTCTATGGGAAATGAGTGTTGCAGCAAAATTAGCTCTTCCTCAACGGGTTAAGATGTTCTCACAAATTACCCAATGTTTATATATATAGTGTGATCAGAGTCAAATTGGAATATCTCCTTTATCACGTGCCCATCTTTGCTCAACTTCAGGACAGTGTGACGCCTGCATAAATAAAGGATTGAAGTGTTTTCTGACATATATCGGATTATTCTCGGATATATTGGGATTATGCTTTTTTCGGTGTTGAGGGCAAAGCAGGGGAAAGTATACACAGATAATCTGGTCTAAGGGCACTTTCTGGAGTTTTACTGGGGAAAAAAAAAGACTTCTTTGCACATGGAAAATCTGATCCCCCACCCCCCCCCCCCCACCAATAAAAAGAAAGAAGGAAAACCTTTCCTAGAAAGTCTAATCTGAAACATCTTAAAATTTCAAGCACAGATCAGAAAATCTCAAGCCTGATGCAAAAGCCAACCAAGTGCAACAGAAAAACAAGGGAAGCATTTCACTGCGAAAAAGTCTAATAAACCTTGAATAGTACACATCACATCCACTGTGAACTCAATTCCACCTTTGACAGTGGAAACTGAAGATACGTATCTCAGCGCTGCTGTAAACACAACCTTCAAATAAATGAAGGAAAGTAACTGACAACTCACAACATATGGTTGTCATACTGTGCACCAATAAACCTCAGAGACAGACTGCATTTACAGAGATACATACTTCCTGGCAAAGGGTTTGATGACAGCGGTACTTTCAACTGTTAACCTTCACACACAGGGACCAAGTTGTCAATATTGTGACCTACAACACGCTGAAAAATGAAATAAACAACAGAAAAGCCTTCCTGCCGAACCAGCTGTAAGTCTAATATTTTGTGTGCATTGTTGGCACCACAGTTTGACACTGTCCAATATTGGCAAGCACCCAGCAGCATTCATGCCAAGTGTACATGAAACACTTGGGAGTGTGATTTGGACAAGGTTCTTGTCTGCACTCTATACACAAGCAGACTAGCAGTCTACAGGTCAACCTTATAGACTGTTCCTGCCGTGTGTACTGTCAGAAACTGCTGTTTTCTCTTTGTGTTGTTCTCAGCAGATAAATATGACAATATCCAATATACAGAAGTTGACTGTCTTCAGCAAGACTTCACACCGCTAAAACACATGGAGCATCAATGAGGTAAAGGCAAAGGGGTGGGGCTGTGATAGAACTATGCCTTTTCAACATCTCCAATACTTCATCATGTTTGTAATGTTTTTGCTTGTTTGTTTGTTTGTCCAACTTCAGTATTCAATGCGATGCATTTACCCTGGGTATCCATGCAACTCCCTCATATCACCCACATGAAATAAAATCCAGTTACAGAGACAAAGAATGCACCATGTCTCAGACCAGTCAATCATATTGTGTAATCACAATAGTGATAGCCCCAAAATATCCCAAATTTTTTATATCAGAACTGCCGTGTTTACACTGGAAAGCCTCAGGAAACTCAGACATGCCAGATAGGATGTACCAGGTACTTCCATATACCTGATTCTACAACACACATAATGGTACATGCATTTTACAATATCTTCATAGCTTCACACGCTTAGGACTATTTGAACACAGAATGAGTATCTCTAGAACCACAGTAGTTCTGTGATAGCTTTTATGAGTCAATATCTATCAAATTCAAATCATGAATATCATTAGAGGGCATAGAAAACAGTTCTAAGCTTATTTTCATGTATTCTCTTCATTTTAATATCGATGTTTATTTCTGTGTTCATTTTCACGCCAAAGATGCTCTTTAATGCACTGGTGACAAACACATTAAAAAAAAAAGATTGTTGCCCTTGTCATACTTGCCAGATCATGAGTGACAACTTAATGTGCCATGCATGGTCATCAGCTAACATCGAATGAGACAGGATATGGAAATTGCCAAAAAGTGTTGTTTTGCGGGAGGGGCAAGATTCTTGGAATCTGCATCCAGTGTTTCACTTGATTGGCACAAAAGAGTAATGACTCATGAGCTATGATGAACTTGGAAGTGCACAGGTGGTAGGAATCCTCCTTCAAGGTTATCAGTTTGACAGTTGGTGTCATGATTACCTATCAACAAAGTCAAGCTGATATGCATCGTTTTTAAAGGTGAGAATTATTCACTCAATATCCACTTTTCCTCTTTTAATGCTTCTATACTATCTTCAGTTTGTTGCCAAGGTAAGAATAAGTTGATTCTTAAAAAATAATAATAATATTATAACTCTGTATTCTTTATCCAGGATAGCCTTTTCAGTATTAGCACTGCTCTACTAGAGGGTCCTGCCATTATTATTACCCTAGTATTGCCAGGTACCCATTAATACACCTGGGTGGCGAGGGACGTGGTGGGTAAAAAAAATCTTGTCCAAGGACGTAAAGCACAGACGGTAATCAAACTCGGGTCCTCCGATTGATAGTCAATAGTCTTTTCCACTATGCCACATTGTCCCCGCTAACGTGACTATCGATACAATACTCTGGCACTTCTGCCTCATTATTGTCATTTGAAGTAGAAGTTGGCCATTTCCGATGGTGACCTCTCTATTCACACACTCTTTCCATGGTTAAGTTTTGGTAACTTATATCCCTGCATCCAAGACTGCTCCGACATAGAGCATATTTTTCTCTTGTGGAGCAGCATGTTGGAAAGTCAGAGTACAAGCTCTCCAGAAGCTATGTATGATGGTGCAACTGAGGAAGGGAGCAACCTTGTGTTTCACTTAATATATTATCAGCTTGAGGTCCAAGATAGCAGAAATATACTGGAGTGATTGGGCAACAATCTTTTTTTTTTTCCAAGTAAGTGGATGTCAGAACTTCATTCTTCTTCTGGAACAAAGCCATTGATGACAGTATGTCATTCTGATAAATGTTCTGGATATCATGTGTACGCAAATGGGTGCAAAATATCAGACAAGAAGCTCTGTAATGAAATGTGATCAAGCTTTGGGCTACTTTTGGGTTCACAAAAACTTTGAACATGAAGATCATACACAGTAATTTCATAACATAAAAAAAAAGTGTTCTCATAAGGAGTCATATTGCACGGAGGTGACAACTTTGAGCAAAGGCAGTAGATGCATGCACTAGAAAGAACTGCTATTAAAGCTAGTGATAAACTAGGAAGTAGTTTGCACTGAAGTAGCCATCTGCCCTCTTTACATACACACACTACAGTGGAATGTGCACCTGACATCAGAAAGGAAAAAGAAACCCAGTATGAAGAAGTTGACAGTGTGTGTGGGAGAGGAATAATATCAGAGTGATGGACAAAGTCTACACACAGTTATCAATACTCAGCTGTCCAGCAGGTTCTCTGATATCTCTGTTATATTGTAACAATTTTGATATGACTGATGTAAAACAATAAACCTTATACTAAGTCTCACAGGATGAAATTCTGCGTATTAGGGGAGCATATGCACAATCCCTCTCTGTTACCATGGCTACCAGCCTCTCAGTGTCTGTATAAAAGCATCCTCTCTACACATTTCTTTCCAGCAAGCCGTGCATACTCCTCCACTTCATCGGAGTCCTTGGCGTTGGGACGGTACTGCTTGTAAACGTTGTATGTCATAGCTACATGCTTGTGCAAGACCAGGATGTCTCTCAGCGAATATGGTACATCAACTGCAAAGATAAATATTGATTTAGATATCAAATTACTTCTTGCATCTGGTAAGTAAAATATCACAGCGTTGAAATCTCAACTGATTTTTCTAACCCTGTGAGGAATGAAAACAGCTAGAAAACTTCATTGGAATGATACAGTTAACATCAATGCCTTTGAGTAGGTATGTTCTAGGCTATTTCCATTCCCCCAATAACCACATGAATACAAGAAACTGAAATGTTCATCAGTTGTCATTGAGTCAAGAAAAACTAATATGAGCAACGCATTATAATGCCAAGCTTCATGAACTATACAACACAGGGTTTGTGCAGGCGTCTCAGTAATGGCAAGACATACAAAGAAGGCATCTTTGATAGGTATTGTGCAAGTTATTGCATTTAATCACTTCATATCACTTTTGATATAAGATTAGTCTACTTTAACAGTTGACATTTGCTGCTATTATGATTCCTTTATGGCTAGGATAAACCCATGGATGTTTCCATACTGACAGCTGAAGCATAGGGGCATAAAATGTTTCAGCTGTATCTATGACAGCTTGATTTGGAAGCAGATTTTGGAAGCTGTTTTTTGTAAGATGCTGAAAAACCCTGCACTTTGCAATGTAGAGCATAGACCTACCTGTGGTTGGGGGGCTAAAGCGGGAGTACTTGTTGGCATCCAGAAGGGGTCTGCATTCCTCCATGGGGTGCCAGGTGTACCCCTCGGGGCACAAAAGGTAAGAGGGGTAGTACTGACCCTTCAGGTTGAGGAGTTAAAGAACAGACATGGATTAAGAGGAAACAGAACGAGAGGCAAGATTCTATTGACTTATCTAAATGTTGAATTATTTACTTTAGCATGTGATGGTGCTGATACAGCATTAATAAAAAAAAATATGACCTTTAAAACTAGAACAAAACATCAATTGACAGCCAGTGAGTTGGACATATGATGTGTTAGGTTATTTTTCATATCATGGCATGTAATGAGCAGCACAGACCAGCATGGAGCTTGGCGTTTATTGATATCAAGAAAATCAATACCTATAGAATGAATGTCCTGAAAGATTACATTTCCCATTCAGAATAAATCAGCATTAACTAAAATAGACACAAATGCAATTATGGTGCATTTAAATTTTTTTTTTCCAAACAAAAAATCTCAGGGGTAAAAAAGATACATAACTGTACACACACTATAACATCTAAGCGTCATTTCCGCGACTTTTCTACTTTTTTTTTTTTTTTTTTTTTGGGGGGGGGGGGGGCTATTTCTTCTGTAAACTAAAGTGAAAGAACTAATGACCAATGAAGTTTCTTGCATGAACCTCACTTCACTCTTTAGAGTTTTGCTGACATAGGTTTCTATTGGAAATTACGCAAGTATGTTGTTTCATCTCGTAAAAAAAGAATGTGGTTATACCGTTCAAAGAAATCTGTGGTTTTATTTTGCACGTTTGCTTTGACAGCTGCTGCTGTTTCCATATTTTTTGGGTGGTGGCGACAATCATGCCATTCATCTTTAAGACTTTAAGGGAAATTCCTATCTAATCAATCTGAAATGGTGCACACATGACCAGGAAAGACCATGTTGACTCTACATTAAAGGGAAAGGCTTGCTGTGACAGTGACATTTCTCCTGCTCTGAAATAACAATTTTAAGCCTAAGATAACAAAATAATCAAAACACTGTCAGATGGCACTGTACACCATTGCAAATTTCAGTGGGTAGGTCAGTTGAAATAAAACACAGACTTACATGCTCTCAACTTTAATTTCCTTTGCTGATTAACCTGCAATGGATTTTTTGTTTGTTTAAGCACTGATGATTTTAGTGGAATATTGCAATGGATTCAGATTTTGCTGCATCATCACAACTATGGCCTATGCTATCATGATTTTATGACCCACATATTTGCAATTTCCCTTCCCCAAAACTCCTATTCATCTTTGAATGATTTAGATTCAGTCACACAATTAACTGCACAGAGGACCTGACATTAAGTGTTGATGAGGAGAGCTAGTTTTTACGACCAGTTACTCAAAGGGTCGATTTCCTTCAAAACAAACATAAAGTAGAAGCACAAAGAAAATCTAAAACTTTGACAACATACCTCCCGAAATTTTTACTCAGAAAGTGAAACCTTTCACACGCTCTAGAGTGGCAACATGACATAAAACTTACACAGACAGGGGCTAAACTAACACTTTAATGAGCATAACACAAAACCACTGATTAATGACTTTCTATTTCAAAATAATTAAATGAAGGTTCATATCTCTTGAATTTAGGGGAAAAAAAAATCTCTCAGAGATTCAGGGTCATTTCAAGCTTACATAAAATTGTTGAAACTTTGGATTTCAATGAGGTGCCAAGAACATATGTCTTGCTTTGAATACACGTGTTGTTGGTACCAGAGCACAGAATTTGCAAGATATAAAAAGAGGTGGAAAAACAACAAAAACAACAACAACAAACAGATTTCGAATTGATTGTTGATTGCACACAGCAAAGAACAGATTGACTCTGGGCACTGTCATAACTCTACTTTTATTTTCAATCTGTGCACTGTCTCCAGTTCAGGGATGCACTCCTTGCTACTAGGTGTCTAGATTGAAAATGTCCACAATTCATCTGCACATTGCACCATGAAGATGCTGTATTTCATGTATATATCGTACAGAATTACACACAGGAAGATTTCCCCCCCCCCCCCATCAAATGCACAACCCATTTGATATGCAAACGAGAGGAAATATAAAGTGATGCATTGTGAAATACATGGTATACCAAGATCACAGTCATGATCTTTCATTTCTTCCTAGAAGTGGTATCTTAATCACAAGGGAAACTGGTTGGTGCTGTACAGAGTCTACTGGGAGCCAGATCTCATACAATGTAGTAAATGAGGTAATTCAATGCATTCCCCTCCTAATAGTTTTGATGAATTAACAATGTCTTACCTTGTATCTCATTTTTCGGCAGGAGTGAACATAGAAACCCATGTAGTAGTACTCTATGGAAGGTGCTGTAACCTGTAGAAGTCTTGTGAAAGCTATTTCCCTGGAAGTCACATGGTGATGAGGGACACAAAGAAATTTGACAAAGAAAGTGTTTTATTCTGAGATGAAGAAATCTGGAATTCATGCATGTTTCAGAAAACTACATAAAATAGGCACAAAGCAAAACATGTGGTTATTGAGTGAGAAAGTAAAATTTTATTTTCTCACAAGTGAGTATGTTTATCGCATTATGTTGGCAAGCTGAATTGAAAGAAAATAGTCAAAGCTCGCTGGATCCAAGTGCTAAAATTAGGAAGTTGAAGAAGGATTATTGGTATTGGGACAAATAAGCCTGAAGGCTTTAATGAAAATATCAATGCTAATGATGTTGCAATGATATGTTGTATTAATGCATATTGAGAATTATATTTCAACACTGTGTACGCACGCAATGCAAATGGCATAGACTCATCTACCAGTCTGTATAATCAATTGGAGGAAATGTTCACAATGATCCAATGTGAAAAAATGACACAGAGAGGTATAATGATATTGCAATTGGGACCTAATGGGATTCCAAAATGCGCTAATCTAGATACATGGCTTAGTATAAACACATCAAGCAGTCTTTTATTGAATTTTTGAAAGCAAGAAAGAGGTTGCTCATGATTTTTGCTGGAGGGTATTAAGATCACTCTTAAAGGATTGCACCAAGATGTATTAGGCTATGGTCATATCATTCACACATCTGCATTTGTATGTTACATGATTAGTGACTAAATTTGCTCTAGAACTGGGCATGATTCTGCTCTTCCCGTCTACATTGTCATTTACATATAAAATTTCATGGAGCTTGTAGGTTGCTGCCAAAAATGGCTGCTGCCCTATTTCACAGTCACTCCTTGTATTTTTAACTTCACATACCTATTTTGTACAAGGCACTCAAAATGAAGTGAGGCATAGACCACAAAGTTGTTCCATTTGGGCTAAAATGAATAAAAGTACCGGGCAACTGAAGCCACACATTTTAGTTGCCTTGTCTATGTTGGTTTCTCAACTTTATGCACCACAAAGAATGGTAGTCCACATACATATTATGTGTCTATGGATGGTGCAGTTGCACCGCTGGTGAGAGGACACTGAAAGTTGGAATGTACCTGAGGGCAGAGAAGGTACCAAGGGTGAGGAACCGGTAGTCTGGGTCATAGTAGAAGTACACTGATGAGAGGCAAGTGGGCAGGATGTCAACAACGCCAACAGCAATGATCTTGCCATCCAGGACGTAGTGCTGATGGAAAGATCCGTAGCCACACTCTGGGGTCTCTTCTGAATGGTACTCCAGCAGTGGGGAGTCTACCAGGAATCGCTTGTACTAACAGAGGGAGGCAAAAAATGAGTGGATACACTGGATGATATAATGGCATTATGTAGATTGATTGTCACTGTCTCAATGAGGCATCCAATGCTACTTCCACCCAGAATGTGAGGATAGTGACTTTTCCTCACGGAACGCATTACATTTAATGCTTGAATATAAGAAATGAAATTTTGATGTCCTTGCCTGTGTGTTGTCTACGTGAGTTTAGAAGCTCTACATACACAAATAATTTCAATGCTTAATCACATTGCTGAGATAGGGTAGCTACAGCAAGTTCATTCAGCAAGGAGTAATTCTGCACCTTTACAGGCAACCAAACAATGATTTGATTCCATGAACGTAAAAAATCAAGCTGATCAACTTTACAATCACTTCACACACTGACACACAAACACACACACACATACACATACATACACTCTTTCTCCATTAAACTGTATCTTTCTCTCACTCCCATTACAGGTAATAAACGCTATACCGTATGTCCAAAAAAAAATTACAACGGCACCCTCCACAATGATAACTTTAAAAATAGTGAATCAATCCAAATACAACTTCAGGGTATGAAACTATAACTTATTACACACATCTTACAGAAAACCCCATCCAATTAGCTTCAGTAGTCACAGAGAAATTAGGAGTTTTGTATAACATGTCAGGAATCCCTCCCTCCATGTTCTGTCCATTGTGTTCACACATTATGCAGTTCCAAGAGCATCCAAGTGCCTAACTTGGAAGAATCAGACCCATGACAAGCATTACAATATATCTGTGAAACCACTCGACCAAATTGAATGGGGTTTTCCGCATAATATAGCTAAGATGTTATATTTTAAGACCCTGAATTAGCATTTAGATAGTTAAATCATATTGAAAGTTATCAATGCAAAAATCTGATCGTAATTTTGGGGGGCATACTGTATGACACTGATGGCTCATTTAACTCACATCTTGCAAGGCGCATTCCTCCAGGGGGTCATTGTGGACATAGGTCTGATATTTGACATACACCCTGTGGCTCTCCTCCTCCGTGGCAAAGTATTCACGACTGGGTGGATTTGTCCGGATCAATCTGACCTACAGGTCAGAGGACAAAGGTCAGGCCAACTGGGAAGATATTGACTTGTAGTATATCACTCAAACAAGTAAGTTGAAAAATGCTGGCAGAAAATTTTGATCATGGCAAATAATGGAGATGATAATAGAATCCCATCACACCTTTTGCATGGAGATTTGATCCACATCTTGAGATTCAACCCATAAGTTTAGTATCTTCATGAGTGTATTCATTTGTATATTGGGTATACACTCTGTGATATAAGTTACCAAAACAGAAATGTAACAGAAGAGGTAGCAGGATACAGGTTTTGTATGGCAGGACAGTTTGCATTACTGGTTTCTTCTCTGCGAAATGGATTACATGTATGCACGCAGGAACATGATATTTACTGCAAGGGATAAGAATATTTTGCTGTAGAGGTTTAAAGATAGATGAATTTGTATATTCCATGGAAAATCAAATTTTCCATGAATGTGGTGAATCAGGCAAATAATTATTATATGACACCTGAAACCATTCAGCCATCATACACTGAAGTCAAATACAATTTAATAGGTACCTTGATCTACATGTAGCTGTATGGCAATGACCCTGTGATGTCACTCATTTTGATACATTTCTGAAGGCTTACTGTACATACAACTGAAATCGAACACAATTCTGTGGTTTTCTAATGCCTATTCTATTTTGTTCTCATGTCCTTCACAATGTACCTCAGACAAGTTTTTACAATCTTAGTGCATGAACTACAGGCGCTATCAGTATTTTTATGACTATGATCAGGTATTATATTTATATATCATGCCATGTCAAGTACTACAGAGGACTGATACAAATACTGACATACTTATCTTGACCCTACTCTCCCCGTGCAATGAAATCCTGCACTGCCACACGAAATTTTGAAAATATGAGTGTTGAACAGTGTAGCAATATACGCGCTGTAAGTTTGCACCAAGCTGTGACTTTATTTCCTTCACAGAATGTTAGGAGTAAAGTTGGAGGTCATCATCTCTGATTTCAAGTGATATGTTCAACAAGAGGTTTGTAAACCACGAATCCAACTACATGTGCGAATTGTATGCGTTAATACTTATGAAATACAGGCGACTCCAGTTATAATGAAGCCCTCTGAACCAGCAATTTTCTTTCATTATATCAAAAGAGCTATGAATATGATTATTTTGGAACCTAAAATGTTACTTCTTTGTAATGAGAATTTTGTAATAACCATGTTCATGATAATGGAAGTGCACTGTATCATACTTTGCTTGAGCAGACAATTCTACATGAAATCATACCTATGTAACTACATGCCAAACAAGGTCAAGAAAATTCACCTTATCTGCCTATTTACGATCAATCTATGAAAGAACTGTTACAATGTCTGATTAGCAATAGTGCATCTGCCTCAGTAATACCGTGAACAGTCTCGAGATGTATTTGTATTTTTGTCTGAAGATGGACTTGGCAACGCGAAGAGTATTTCACTCCATTCACTGGTCCTTTGCTCTTATTTCACCAGTGTTGTTCCACACAATAATCTGTGTGTGTGTGTGTGTGTGTGTGTGTGCGTTCTTTTAAAGTAGCATTTAGGAGGAGAGGAGAGCCACAGGCAACCTAAACACATTTCTAGCCACGATTCCTAACATCCACTGAATACAACACAACATGTTTTCATGTATCACCTACACAGACCATCAAAGTCCCATCAATGTGACACAATGAATACAAAGCTTTACCGCACACATGTATGATTATCAAACACCACTTCATGCCATCCATGCATCATAGGGTGCTTTCAAGTGCTCTCCTAAAGGGTACCATGCATTACCTGAACCAGAGGAGCACTCAAACGCTCCTAAAGTGTACCATAACCCTACTATACCGAGCTAAAAGTATACCACCACTATCAATGTGCTCCTACCATAACCGAACCAGAAGTTGGTATGAGAAGAATGTGCCTAATGTGCACATATGTAATAATGCAGGGTCCATTTCTTTGTTTGGGACACCAAGGCACAGCGCCAGGTGAATGACCCTGTTGCTACATATTACGTCTGACTCCCACTAAAAGTAACCCATGAGGTATGCCTTCCCCACAGAGTGCTTGAACGCTCCAAATCTGGCATAGTATGGTATGGTAGGCATTGGATCAGTTTGCATAAGTTCACTTTTGGGTGCTCAAACATGGCCCAACTGTCATTACAACATTATTGAGGAAATTGACAACAAATGATTCTAAATTGTTGATATCTGTCAGATGCCCTACAAAAAAGACAAGTGTGTGGATTGTTCTGATATAGGGAGTTTAGTTATGGCTCATAAAGAGAACATAGTCTCTCAGAATGCCATTTTGACTCTCTCAGAAGCAAAGCTTCACAAACACCACTCAAACGCAGCTCAAAACCCACACAAACACTGAGTTACAAGTCTTTACCTTGAACTTTAGAGTCATTATTCCCAACACAACACAGACACACATTCTACAAATTTATGTCATTGCAATAATATGCCCACAGAAACATTTAAGCATTAAACATAGAAGTTCTCAATAACAGTGAAAAGTGAAGCACTTAAATGTGTGAAATTATGTGAGATGTTGTAAAAATTTGCATAGTGAAAATAGCTTGCTCAAACCATAACTGTTCAGTAGAAAATGCTCGTCACTAAAGCTATAAATGATAATGCCTTATCTATCTGTACTCAAATGATCACTTTACAGAATTGAGAGGGGCACAAGATGACTTTGAAGTTCAATTCTTTTTTCTTACAACAATACACTCAAATAAATGGTACACATAAAAAGAACTTAAAGGAAAATATAACATTGCCTTAAAAAAAAGGAAAGAAAGGGATGAAAAAAAAAAATATTCATCAGCTAGAGACACTGAGAAGAAACCAGTAACACAGCTAGCTATACTGCCATATACCTGTTTTACAGTGCACTTGGTTTCCGGGTCTTTGTGTATGGCCATCTGGTATTTCTTGTACACAGCATAACTCTCTTCAAATGTCCGCCTGAATTCATCTGACATTGGGCTGGATCTTACTAGATTGATCTTTCATGGAAAGAGACAAACTTAAAAAGACTTCACGAAGGATTGAGAGACTTCCAAATTCTTAGAACTGGACTCTGAAACATCAAATCTTGCATCATCTCTTATCTCACACCATCTTATCCTTTGTCATGTCTGTCACCAAAGAATTCTGAAGAGGGTTGAGATATTGCAAAATTATGGTGTACACAGTTGCTGCAGACACATGTTAAAGGCATACTCTGGACTTTTTTGACACATACTTAAAAATGTACTTTCCTGGATGTCTAGATATTTCAACCATATGCACCCACTTATTGGTAATCCATATGTGACTGTCAAAAGAGCAGGCCAAAAAGAATTTTCACTTTTCTACACAGTCTAAAAGAGTACCCATAAATTTTTACAAAGGTATCACTTGTCAAAATTGGACCATCCTAACACATTCAAAATATGATTGAAATAAGAAAGAGAATAAGGAGGTGCAGTTTCATAGAAATAGGAGAAATGAGGATTTAAAGAAAAAGGTAATTCAGGCATGCTGTGCACAAGTTTCAATGAAAACATGTTCTATGTCCCAGTGAAAGTAGCGCCAGACTAAAAAATTGTGGTCCTGAAAAACTCAAATATCTTAATTTTGTTAGTATGTAGAGAAAAGATTACTCTCCCAATGGCAAGACAAACATAAAAAATTTGAGTCGGTCAACCCAAATGACACATTTTTGTCCATTACAGAGAATTCTCATCTGCTACTTTTTGTGGATTTTGAGCTGGGCGGTTACTGTGCAAGTTACAGTTTTTCAAAATTTGACCTACATAAGTACCAATTTAACAGGGACACCATCATTTTAGCTAGAGCATTAAAGGACAAGTTCACCTTCATATACATAAGGATTGAGAGAATGCAGCAATATTAATAGAACACATCAGTGAAAGTTTGAGGAAAATCGGACAATCCATTAAAAAGTTATGAATTTTTTAAGTATCTGCGCAGTCACTGCTGGATGAGAAGACTACTACAGTGTATGATGTCACATGCATACAACGATATAAGGAAAATAAAAAGAGAATTTCACAAAACTTTACTTTTTGAATAAAGTGCACATTTCTTCGACTTGATACTGCTGTATGTTAAGGGTAATATTATTCCCCATGCCTTCTGAAAGAGAGAAGTCGAGCGTTCTTTTGTTATGCGAGAAAAATGGAATTATGTTGAATTTTCTTTATTCTTTTTTTATATCGTTGTACTCATGTGACATCACAAGCTATAGTAGTCTTTTCATCCAGCCGTGACTGAGCAGAAACTTCAAAAATTCATAACTTTTGAACGGATTGTTCCATTTTCCTCAAACTCTCACTGATGTGTTCTAGTAATATTGCTTCATTCACTCAACCAACATGTCTATAAAGGTGGACTTGTCCTTTAAACAAATAAGAAAAAAAAAATTGAGCATGCTGATCATCTCAGTAAAATCAACACCTGTTAACCAGCATTATAATATGAAATATCTCATGAAAACTCTTATGGGATTGAAATGAAAAGTTGGTACTACATCCCAACCAACGGAGTCAGCAAGATTGTGTGTAGTGTGTAGCTGTTGTAGTTTCAACATGTCAGTATATATGGCAATTAAGATCATATGACTTACCTCCAGTTTATGCTTTGAAGGTTGATTTGATGGCATGTCCATAATAAGTTCTTCCAGGGTTTTAGGGCCTTCAACTGCTTTGCTCTGGTTGTCTGCCTGTTCCAGTCCCTTAGCTAGTTTTTGCTGCTTCTTCTCTAAACGCCTTAACTTGGCTTTCTTGCACTGTGGCTTTGTTGGATCTGCACCTAAGCCTGCATTAATCAGTGTGCACAGGAGTGAAAAAATTGAAGGCATGCTGTAAAATGTGAACTTTCTAGGCACATTCTGCAACATGGGCTGATTTAAAGATATCTTGAACAAATGGATTTCATTGCTTGCCTTTATTCCTTTTGTTAGGTGATACGCTATCAGCGTATCACCTATTGTGATTGTCAAAATCTCTCTTTATTTTTTTTTATTCTTCTTTCTTTCTGGACAATTTTGTGTCGTCAATATCTCAAGAATGACATTACGAAATAACATGACATTTTCAGTCAACATGTCTCATGACAAAATCTAGCCACAATATGGTTTTCATGACAGTTACATATCTGTGACGTCATCTAGGCGCCATTTTGTGATTTTCGGACCTTGTCACATGATCGATCATAACTTCATAACTAGATGTCATTTCTGTATCATTTTCGGTGGACATGAAGTTCAGGTCACGCTCTATCTTACTTTTTAACGCTAGTTACACAGGTCATCATTACGCGCGCGTAAGCGCGCGTCAAAATTTTAAAAGGCTCAAAACGACTTCCCAATGGGAAATCTCGAAGTTTCAGACAATTTTAAGCGTTTCAAACATTTTCTCGCGTGCGCGTCCGTCCGCGCAATTTCGCGCGCAGAGCCCGTAAGCAACATGAAAATGCAATTTTTTTGACTGATTTGGATTCCTGATACTTTGAGTAATAATATCCATTGATTTCCGATCGATTACGACCTATAACAAAGGCATGCACTGGCGTCAAAGTTGAAATTCCGCGTGCGCGTCTTTCTGCAAATATAGTGAAAAAACATGTCTTTGTTTATTTCGCCATAGCTCTTTAAATCGTCCGTTGACCCTATATTTCTATTGCATATTACAAAAGTATATGAATTGTAAGTAACATTCCAAGTATCAGTATTGCCAGGAATACGCGATGACGTCATCATATCGTCATTTTAAATCAAAAAAGTGGAATTGATTTTTTTGAGGTACTGTTTCTGACATTCATTTGCTCGTATCTCTGTTGTTTAAGCTCAATATTACCCCAAATTCAGATATGTTGCACTTTGAACATTTGCCTTTCAAGGCCATGTGATGGTTTTGAAATATGATGACGTCATCATACTAGAAATTGTGATTAAAGGTAAAGACTCAAAATCAGACAAGTTTACGTGTTATGTCTATGGGAGGTGATTTTTTTTTAAACCATGCATTGACTTGACAACGTTTAAGCACCTTTACCTCATCTGATTTTACTCCATTTCCTCTGAAACATAAATATGTTGTAGCTGAGACAACAAGCTTTAGTAATCATGCATTTTATGTTTTCAAATCTCCTCATCAGGTGACAATTTTGCAATTTAAAACTGAAAATGAGAATGCAATCTGTACGGAACGATTCCCAATTTTTCTTTGCAACTGTATATTGATCGAATCCACGCTGCCACTTGTGGGAAGTTGAATAGCGCCATCACAAGTCAACACTGTCACGATAGTATTTAGATTTAAGTTTCGCACTCGATCTTCAGGACAGCCATGTGGCATAATCGGTAAGCGCGCTGGTTGTTCATAACGCCATACCGGAAGACGAGAGGTTCGACTCCCGCAGGACTTTTATCCGTTCTTTCTTTTTTTTCTCTTTTTTTTCGGCAGTTCAGCTTTACTCCGATGTCATTTATCGTATTACTTTATCAAGTGTATGTAACCCGTGAACACGGCTGCTCTATTTCCCTTGTTTTGTATTGGAGTTTGGAGATTGGGTTTGCTTCATTAATTTTGTCACACTTAATGTTGTAAATTGCCCCTTGTTACAGTGTCCCGCTTGCCACCTTTCGTTTGCTCTTTCCTTTTCTCTTCATTGGTTATTGTTATACTGTAACAGGATAGGTAGGAACATGTATGTTTAAATAACTTGCAGGAATGGGAGCTGAATTGATTAACTCTAGTCCAGGTGTATGGCGTCTCGCTCATCTCTTTGAAATTCCAGGTTGTTATTGTTTGACCCAATAACGAAGTTGTAGACAGGTTATATGTTGTTATAGAGGTATCTTGTGCCACATGAATGGAAAGCATCACTGTTTAGTAGTAGTAATGAACTTTTTCATGTTGTATATGGTATAAATATTTAAGATAAATATATATATATATATATATATATATATATATATATATATATATATATAAATAAAAAAAGATTAAAGATAAATTTCACATCCAATCTTCGGTACAGCCGTGTGGCTTTATAGTCACTTAGCGCGCTGCATGGTCATTATGCACTACCTTAGGACGAGATGTTCGAGACCCGCAGGACGCTATCATTTTTTTCTCTCTCTTTCTTTGTGTTTCTTTTGGCAGTTCAGCTTTATTCCGATCGATGTCATTTATCGTATTATCTTATCAATTATACTACCCCACGACACACAGTCGCTCAAGTTCCTCTTTTTTTTTGTCGGAGGCTCTAGGTTGGATTTGCTTCATTTATCATACGTATTGTTTAAATTGCCCTTGGTACAGTGCCCCGCTTGCCACCTTTCCTTTTCCCTTTCCTTTTCTCTACGTTTGTTCCTGTTATATTGTCACAAGACAGGTCGGAAAATAATTTGCATAACTCAACTGGAGCAGGAATGGCAACTGAATGAATTAACTCTAGGCCAGGTGTATGGCGTCTCGCTCATCTCTTTGAAATTCCAGGATGTTATTGTTTGACGCAATAACGGAGTTGTAGACAGGTTTTATGTTGCTATAGAGGTATCTTGTGCCACATGAGTAGAAGGCATCACTGTTCAGTAGTAGTAATGAACTTTTTCATGTCCCTCCATGTCAATTATAGTGTGGTTTAAAGGGGTTGTGTGTCTATCTGCCAAAGAAAAGGAATAACTTATTTTCGTCATGGCTGTTTCTCTATACGTAGCCGTAGGTAATGAGTGTTGTTGGTATCTGAGCAGTGAAGAACAGAGCATCAGGCTAAAATCCCCCTTAGTTATACGCGCTAAGCGTTCAATTTGATATATCTTTCTTTATGAAGTCAATCCCTGCTAATGGAGTTACAGAATTATGTTATGACACGTTTCACTGAAAGTTTGTAAAGCAAAGTTTATGGACAAGGCAAGCAATTGTACATGAATATACCTACCATTGATTTCAGAGGGAAATTATGGTATGCATAAATGTAAGGGTATCATTGCTTTGGAATTGCTGAGATAATATGCTTGGCACGAGGGCTTCCACTTCTAATAACTGATCCCTTTGAAGATGTGTCGGTCACGGGTGATCGTCATGATTCATCTTTCACGTAGAAGCTTGCGTTCCACACTCTTGGTTCAAGAAGACTTACCATCATACTTCAAATTGTTATTAAAGGTAAAGACTCAAAATCAGACAAGTTTACGTGTTATCTCTATGGGAGGTGATTTTTTTTTTTTTATGTGCATTAACTTGACAACGTTTAAGCACCTTTATCTCAGATGATTTTGCTCCATTTCCTCTGTAACTTAAGTGTGTGGTAACTGAGACAATAAGCTGCAGTAATCACGCATGTTATTCTTTGAAATCTCCTTATTAGTTTGACAATTTTGCAGTTTAAAACTGAAAATGAGAATGGAATGTGGACAAAACGATTTCTGATTCATCTTTCACATACATAAGTTTACGTTCCTCTTTTTTTTCTCGTCGAGACGTATGGCCGAGTGGTTAAAGGCGATGTCTCAGAGACGTGAGGTTGCACACGTGCGGGTTCGAACCCCACAAGATCACGAAACAAATTACTTAGCTATTTTACTTTTTTTTTCTTCAATTTTGTATTACATATATCGTCCATGTAGAAATCACATTCGTATATAAACGCACCTATACACACACACAGACACACACACACACCATATCCCTCTTTTTTGTGTTGGAGACCATATTGCTTCGACTGCTGCAAAATTTTGCAGGCTGACTTTGTCAAACTGATCATAATATGTAATGACGACGACGAAGGTGTTGTACTTTGAACAATTGTCTTTCAAGACCACATCATTGTTTTGTACTTTGATGACGTCATCACACTGAAAATTGTGATTAAAGGCAAGGTATCAAAACCAGCCGATTATAGGTTTTATGTTTACGGCACGTATTTTTCCCAAGTTGCCAGAAATGGCATAGCGACATCAGTAGTTACAAGGCCGCATTTCCGTCTAGCAATGCAATACATGTTCATGCGGCCACGTTGGTTGAGTGGGCATTGACTTTTCTCCCTGTAATATCTATACATTTCTTTTTTGCCTTACCATTTCCGTGGATGTCCCGTGGCCGAGAGGTTAGGGAAACGGTTTTGCATGCAAACTCAATTATAACTTCAAGGTGTCTATATCACATTCTTTTCTTTGTCGATCACAGATGACCGACATCTGATAACCCCAAGCGTATCACCTAACTCGTCAGTCTGACGAGTTTCATATCTCGTTGGTACTTGTTTTTTTCCCTGGCCTCCATTCCTTTTATCTACATTACCCCAAGTCTTTTCAACTGTTGTATCAATGAAAATGATGCATGTGCACTTGGTTTTCCTGTGTATCCAGCATACTAGTATTCAGTTACAAATATGTCGAGAAAATTTGAAGAAACTGTTATACCAATCGGCTTAAGTTTAAGCTAAACATGAATTTTTATGTGTCATCAATATTGTATTATTTTCTTGAGTCTTTCATGATCAAAGTCATTCAAATGAATAGTATAGAACAGGAGAACTCTATTGTTGAGATGGTGGCACAACATAAAACCTTGGTCTTTGGATACATGGATATGATAACTCAAGCTTTTTGCCTGATGCAAAGTTAAAGTGGAATGTTAATGTGAAGGCCACATGCACTGTACCTGGTTTAACTGGCTTCTTTTTACACCCTGTTGAGGTTTTCTCTTGCTGGCTCTCCGGTAACCCTGCCTCACCAGCCATTGATGAATCCCCATCTGGGCGTGGCACTCGGCTCTCATTGATCTCAGTGACACCAGACCCTGCTGTCACCTTGACCTTCCCTGCCTCTACACGCCCCAGTTCTTCCCCAGACATCTGTGGGAGTCTGCTGGGGGGTGGGGGCTCCTGGTGACTGGGGGTAGAGGTGTCCTCACCCTGTTTGGCAGCATCAGACGGCGGTCCATCCCCTTGCTCTTTTTCTTGCCCTCCTCCACTCTTTTCCCCTGTTGCAAAGTATTTTGTTGCCTTTTTGAGGACTTTCTTCTGAGATTTTGAGATCTTGAAGGCAGGGGCATGGCAGCGGATGGTATACAGAGGGCAACACATCTTGTCCATGGTTGGCTTGTACACATACTTGCCACTCCTGTTCATTTACAAATCAAAGGTTTGTGACAAAAATATTCGTTGACAAGTATTTCAAAAAGAGCACTGCATGAACTTCACATAATGTTCTCCATGTACCTTGTATGCATTTTGAGCCCTGCACTGTAACTTACAGGAAGACAACATCAGGAGTAGTACAGCATCTAATATGACTTTTACCACAAATCGCCAGCAGTATTACCAAAATCAATACACCTACACTGCATGTTAAAGCGGGTCAGACTTGAAATTTATACAAACCCTCCTAATAATATCCTGAAAATATGTGAGTTCACTACATGTACATGTACATCCCAGCTATTCAAGCCTTACAAGAGTCTGCAAAAATCACATCAAAGCCCCTCCTCAAACTCTCCCCCTCCCCCAGAAAAAAAAGCAATTCAAGTTGTAAGATAGTTGAATGTAAAGAGGATCATTGGACATTGGTTTACTAACCTTCTCCAGCCCCTGTCAATCAAATCCAAGTAGTCCTGGCATGTCATTGCATGGGCCCACATACCTGCAATATCAGGATGCATACATAATAGCAATTCCTGTTAATATAATAATCAAAGAATCTCCTGCCAATATTCTTCATAGCAAGGTAAAAAAATGATCATTTCCAAATTCAATGTATCAATTGCAGTGGCGGATCCAGCGTCAACTGAGGTAGGGTACTGAGACACCTACATGTATGATGCTCTGGCGCTGCTCTGTTGGACATGTTTCGCTGTCCTGATGTTGATGTTTGTGTGGATAGATAGCTTTTTCAATACTCTGTGGTAATCTGTGGTAACCACACATGCAAAGTGCTTCCTGGAGATGTTTCCGTTCTTTCTCCTTTGCCTCCTCAGTACGGTAGATGAAATGTAGGACGCCCTGTGAAAGAGTGTTCTTACCACTCCCAATTTGTGAATGAGAGGGTGGTGTGAATCAAACAGGAGGTATACAGGAGGTATTGGTCTGTATGAGTGCCTTTCCTGTAGAACAAGGAAAGAAGCATTCCATGGTCTTTGATGGGGATGAGACAATCTAGCATGCTAGTTGTTTGTCTTTTGCTGTCTGAACCGTGAACTTGATACACCGGTCACAGTTACAAATGTGTGCAGGGAAGGCTTCTACAAATTCTGCAGTCTTGATCTTAACCTGGGTGTCATCTACATATCTAAACCAATGAGAGGGTAATTGGCCAGAGAATGAACTCAAAGCCCTGTCTTTGAAGTCTTCCATACAAATTTGGCAAGAAGTGGCGATATGGGAGAGCCCATAGCATATCCATGTTTCCTTTTGCAAAAGTGCCATCAAAGGTGAAATAGGTTGTGGATAAGCAGAGTTCTATTAGTTGACATATTTGATCAGGATTAAGCTTGATTCTTGAGTTAAGGCTAGAGTCTTGAACAAGGCAAATGCGAACTGTTTCTTTTCCCTTGTCGGACGGAATGCTTGTCAAAAGGGCGGAACGCTTGTGAAAAGGGCAGACACATCCAGGAAATAACATGTTAATCATCTTTGACCTTGAATTCCTGCACCTTCTCAATGAAGTCTCTGGTCTTTAATACGCTACGCTCTGATAGGATGAGAATTGATGTGAGGAACTTGGCAGGTTGTTATGCGACACTGTTGCTAGGGTAAGGGTACCAGCATTCGGTCAGCTACCGGTATTCGGTCACTTATCAGTAGTCACCAGCCAGTAAGTTCAACTGTCACAACACACGCAAATCACATCAATTCACATACTTGCACATTCATTCACAACAGGAAACTCCCTTGGCCCCCTCCAAAAATCCATCCAAAATCCCAAATTTTACTGTCAAAAGTGCAGAATCGGCACCTATTTTCGGTAAGAGTTCCTTTTGTACCCCCCTTAAAATCGGAAAAAAAAATAAGAAGAAAATATATTCAGTCACAAAACAAATTTATATCTATCTATATAGGTAGAAATAGTGGCAGAAATTAATAAAAACCTACAAAAATGTAATGATAGTGAAAATTTACTCACAAACTTAATTTCACGTAGGTGGGACCAACATTATGCTGCTAGCGATTAATCCTAACTTATGTGCGCACTTTACAGCCAATTGGTTGTCGTGATCAAGTTTAAGCGATAATACCACGTCATTTCCTCCTGAATTAATCGCCTGGTGGACAGTAGTTGTAAAAAAAAAAAGGATGAATTCTGATGTTAAACCAGATCGTATTGCTAGCGAAATGCGATGGATGGACACCTGGCCTACTGCTGTATATTGTGTGCACGCTTTGCACGTACCTACGTCGCTCGGTTGAAGGTAACTAGTTCGCCCTTATATCAACTCGCCACAAATATTAGACAACTCGGCCGTGACCATGTACAGGTTGACAGTCAGGATGTAAAAATGTTATTTCAATGGTTACTTTAACATTAGAGCTAATGATTAGGGTTAGGGTCAGGGTTGTGTCAGGGTAACGTTGATCCCAGAGTCCTAAGGTGACGTGGACCCCGGTGTCCTACGGTTAGGATTAGGGTTAGTGTTAGGGTAACGTTGACCTTGGTGTCCTAGGGTGACGCGGACCCGGAGTCCTAGGGTTAGGGTTAGGGTTAGGGTTAGGGTTAGGGTTAGTGTTAGGGTAATGTTGACCTCGGTGTCCTAGGGTGACGCGGACCCCGGTGTCCTAGGGTGATGCGAACCCCAGTGTCCTAGGGTGACGTGAATCCCAGTGTCCTAGGGTAACGCAGACCCCGGTGTCCTAGGGTGACGTGGACCGCGGTGTCCTAGGGTGACGCGGACTCCTGGGTTATGTGATTCCCTGTGACATAGACTCTTATCCACCTATAAACCTTCAGTTCTATGGCTTTCATTTTATGCATATGGCTCTTCAATCGCCTGAAAAACAGTCAAAACTAGAAGAAGTTTGAGGTCAGTTTGTACTGGGGTAAAACTTCAATTGTCGAGGCTGCACCTATTATGCAAAGCAATACAAGGCAGACGAATAAAATAGCCGACTCAGAAGAAAGTCCAGTAGCACCATCTACGACGAGCATAGTACAGTTGATGCATTGGATATTTGCCACAAATTACCTCTGCCTCGCAACTCATCGTGCAGCATGATCGTGAATGCACTGGGCTCTGATACTCATGATAGTGAGTTCGAGTCCCAGACCAGTCAGTAAATTTCAGCAAAATGTTTTCTTTCTAATTATGTCATGTTTATCATTACAGGTTCATGCAGGAAGTCCACTGGAGATGGCGATCGTCAAATGGAGAGACAGAAGAAGAAAGGGGAAAGAGAGGGAAAAGAGAGAATAAGGGAGTCATGTGAGAGGAGAGAAAACATTTTTTCAACGTTTTTTTTAACTTTTAGTAATGACCCCCCAAAAAATTCCACGTCCCATTTTTACTCAACCCCCATCAAAATGTCGCCCTCTTTCAGACAGTTAGGTAGAGCTCAAAGTACGCAATCTTATGGGGGGGGGGGGTACAAAAGGAACTCTTAAGAGCGCGCGCGGATAAGGCCCAGTTTTAAGAGTATGGGTCGCCGAAAAAGCGCTAAAAATCGAGAAATACGCCGTTCTCTTGCGGGATTTTTCGCTTGGAGTGTAATGGTATCCTCAAAAACGCAAAAGAAAAACAAAATTTCCGTTCGTGCCGATACAGTGTCTCAATGTACAAGGACTGAATGCAAGTGCCGAGGCCCCAGTATTCGGTCACCAACGGTCGCCGCAACGTCCCCGATGCAATTTTGCACCAACAAGGTAGCGCGCGCGCATTTTTCAGCTGCCTGGAACACGCATTAACTTTGAATGTGCACATCGCGTGACCGAATACTGGTTGCGGTGACTGTATTCTGGGGCCTTGAAATATTTCGGGATTTTGTGCAATTCTGTGAGATATTTAACAAAATGAAAGTTGAGATTAAAGAAATTTGATATACACGTATTTCACATACATTGCTGTAGATATGATGTACAGTATGTATGCATTATTTTAGTTTGAAAAATATTGCAAAAAAGCTTAAGTGACCGAATACTGGGGATGTTACCCTACTCACAATAGGTAGTGGCACAATCTCGTATCTCCTTGTGGATTTTGGGAAGCCTGGAGCCCTCCCTTAATAACGGTGGGGGACTGCGACACAACCTCTCTTGGGTGAACAGCTCTGTCAATGTTATCCAGAGCATTCCTCGACGACTGACTCCCAACAATAACGTTAGTAGTGCGTCTGCTCCGATTGGCAACGACGCCTTCCTACCACCAAGTCAGACGAGCTGATCAAGCATCCAGGATCGGACGTGAAACCATTTTCGCAATTAAAACCATGAAAACAGTAGAACTACTAGTAGCGGTACTAGTTACAGTTACGTCCAGATAAATCTATTTAAACTACTAATTCTATTTCTGAACATTTACATTCTTTAGACTAGATAAAGATTACAATGTGAATACAATGTCAATGACAATGAAATCAACAAAGGAAAATGCTCTTGTCACTGTCTATGTAACATTAACGAGTTAAATTTAATTGTAAACTTTATCAATCTAACGTTAGAATGAGAAATGCATGGGAGTTCTTTATACTAGTTAGAAGTCTACTAGAAAAAGAATGTTCAGTAAATTTATTACCTTATTTGTGCACAAGGAAAAATCACCGACTATATATTTGCACATAAAAATTCAAAAGACAATTCATTCTAAAATAACTTGATCTAGATGATAGATCTAACGTTAGATCTCAGCCTACTTCCTGGAGCGGAGGAGTGACGTGAACATATGAGTGGTTTGTGAGCAATCACAGTCCCACACAAAATCTTACTAGTGGGACTGAACGATTTCTTACCGTGCGAGAAGTTGGAATCGGACGCCCCACAATATCCACATCTATAGCCGTTGTTTTCGGCAAGATATTCGACGATGGTGTGTTCCATGTTTATCAGCAATTATTTTGCAGGATCAGGGAATACAAAATGGACGATAACATGTAGTGACGAAGTGGTGTCGAAGAATTGTTCCTGCGTCAGCACGGGAAATTCCCAGACGTCAGCTCTTCGTCTCCGCACGAATTTGGCTGGCAAATTGTGATACAGTGTACAATGCAATGCAATGACGTGAACCTCCACTTGTCAACGCGACTCGCTCGCTAGATCCTCCTTGGTCACTGATGTGCCCTAATATCTATCGTTTTACTTTTTTTCAGGGCGTAGGGCCTAGTAATACTTGTTCCACTACTTTTGACAAAAAATATGAAGAAGAAACACAAAGGGAGGAAGCAGCCGGTGACTGCGCTCAATTTCAAGAGGTGAGTGAGTAAAACGAGTTTTGCTAATTAATTTAATGACCAGTCCCACCCATATCATTTTGTGTTCGCTAATTGTACACCCTGTAAGCTGGGCTGCAGCTGTAACGTTTTAGGGTGGTGTATCCAATTACCGGACGCTTTTTTTTTTTTTTGGTGGCTTTGAATTCCGTACTCAGAGGATGAAATTTCGGCTAAAAGTAACACCACTGCACTTATTCACAGACTCCTGGAAATTACGAATTCAGCCTACTTATGTCAATTGTTTGCTCCGGTTTTTAGAAAATATGCTTCAAACATACCCCTCTAAAAAAGTTGTCTTTTTGCGCGGTGGCACCCGGTGCAAAATCGCATTGTAAATTTATTACCGGACACGATTTTCGCAATGAAATAATCAACGTCTTTCGCACCTAGTCCTTGCACCAGAATCACCATTCATCCCACAAATCACCGTACACATTCTCACCGAGCGGATGACAAACCAAAAATCGGCAAATGAGGCTCAAATTTCGTATTTTACGGTAAAAATCAAAATGTCTGTCTTGAATATTTTTGTATCTGTATGGTTTAGTCAGCAAAATGTCCAGGAAGACACATCCACGCTAACTTGTTAGAGGAGCACTACGTGTGGACAGGGCGCTACTATTGAAATTGCATCAA
Source organism: Diadema setosum (assembly GCF_964275005.1). Lineage (NCBI taxonomy): Eukaryota > Metazoa > Echinodermata > Echinoidea > Diadematoida > Diadematidae > Diadema > Diadema setosum. The sequence goes on along the minus strand of NC_092703.1, from coordinate 17,192,027 downwards.
ATTTTGCTTGAACAGGGACAATGATGGACATTGAACCACTGCTTTGGGGAGTTGGTTCCAGTCTTTAACAGTCGTTATGAAGAAGGAATCCCAGAAAACTGTAGCTCTGTGTCGTTGTTGGATGAATTTTTTATTATTACCTCTGGTGTCACGTGCGTTGGGTTGAACATGATTATACAGGGGGACGTTGACTAGACCGTTTTTCATTTTGTACAACATGCAAAGCCTCTGATGCTTTCTCCTTGTCTGGAGCGATTCCCAGCCCAACTCGGATAATGCCCTTGTAACAGATCCCTCTTCCCTGACCCTGGTATAGGTGTTCATGCAGAATCTGGCTGCCTGCCGTTGGATTCTCTCAAGAGAGTTGATGGAGTGTTTAGTTGTAGGGTCCCAGACGGATGATGCGTATTCGAGTATGGGTCTCACTAGAGCCAGATATGTAGCAGATTTCACTTTCATATCACAATTCCATAAGTTCCTGCGGATGACATTCTGCACATTTTGGGCTTTCTTAAGAACTTGCTGAACATGGGGGTTGTTGGATAAGGTGATGCCCAGATAGGGATGGGACGATATACTCTTTAATTCGGAGTTACAAAATTGATATATGTTGTGGGGAGGATTTCTCTTACCAAAGGTAATAGTACAACATTTAGATGGGTTGAAGTTCATTAACCAAGTACTAGTATCCTGCCAGTTTTCCAGTGATGTTAGGTCATCCTGAAGAATACCGACATCTTGGGTAGGTGAGATGGGTGAGTAAAGTAGACAATCATCAGCAAATAGTCTTGCTTTAGAAGAGACAACATTTGGTAAGTCGTTTATATATAACAGGAACCATAAAGGGCCAGTGACTGTGCCTTGAGGTACACCTGAGGTGACGCTCGCAGATGAAGAAGAATGACCGTTTAGGACAACTCGTTGGGTGCGATTGGTGAGAAAATTCCGGACCCACGTGGATATCTCACCGTCAAGTCCATAATATTTCAACTTAGAGATGAGTCGGCGGTGTGGAACCTTGTCAAAGGCTTTGGTGAAGTCTAACAGTACCGCATCGACCAAGTTGTTTTTATTCAGTTCATTACTGATATCATGTATGGTTAAAATAAGTTGGGTTTCAGTTGATCTCTTAGCCCTGAAGCCATGTTGGTCATCCGAGAGGATATTATGGGATTCAAGGTGTTTCATCACATGGCTATGGATAATGTATTCCATGACTTTGCACACACTACTGAGGTAAGTGAGATGGAACGATAATTGGCGGGACATCTTCTGTTGCCCTTTTTAAAGACAGCAGCAATATTGGCCTCCTTCCATCCCTGGGGGACAATGCCAGAGTTGATCGATGACTGGAAGAGGTCTTGCAGTGGCATAGCTAACTGTTGGGCGCCAATTTTCAGGAACCATGGAGGTATGCCGTCCGGGCCAGGAGATTTGTTGGAGTTCAGACCTTTGAGTAATTTGAGTACTCCATCTTCAGTGATAATAAGATGATCAATCTGTTTGTGTGGACAGTCGCCAAGCAAGGGGACGTTACCGTCAGGTTCGACTGTGAAAACACTTTGAAATTGATCACTAAGTATATTGGCTTTTAGGTGATCTTCGCTGACTATCTTTCCCTCAAAATCAAGATCGGCAACCCCAAAACTTTCTTAATTAAGGCGTTTGATAAAAGACCAAAAACGTTTGGGTTCTTCAAGCAGGTCAGACCCTAAAGTATTCCTGATGTAGGAAGACCGCGATTTCCTAATGAGTTTGTGGGTGGATTTCCTAAAGGATCTGAAAATTTCCCAATCGGCTGATTTATCCGATTTTCTAGCTTTATTGTACAAACGTTGTTTTTTCTTTACCGTACGACACAGGGTTCTGTCAAACCAAGGTAGGTTGAAGAGGGAAGAAGACAATTTATGTGGCACATGGCGTTCCATTGTTGAGAGGATGTTTGATTTAATCTCTTCCCATTTTTTGTTCACATAATCAAAACAATCTTCAGCATTTTTCCTGTTGCAACATGTGAATGGGATTTCATAGAATTTCAGTCACGAAATGTGATTCAAACATGCATATGACGAGGTGCGGGTCACTCAACTATAAATTTGAGGTAAAATGTTAATTTTTTTGTGTTTTTACATTTTTATGTGGCGTTTTTTGCGATTTCGGTCCACACAAAGTTCTGTGAGGCTAATCTACAAAGTCTCGCGCGTACAGAATGTCATTAGTACACAAAAATGTGCTTGTCCGGTAATACCATGCTTGCCTATACTTGGTACATGTGCGTGCTATAACTTAAATTTAAGCGCGGAGAGCTCGAGAGAACCCGCCCAGAGGGAGAGAATGCAACTGTTTCGTGAGAAGTAAAATAAACCTAGGCTCATGCAACCTCCTCATCATGCTGTGTGTGATGCATGATGCGAGATCAGAAGTAGCAGTCCAGTGTAAATTACTAACAGGTTGAACTCTGTGCTCGTCGCTCGGTTTGGTTGTATGGATGGCGATAGTATTCCAACAGTAATCTGCCACCAGGTATGCCGTTTGGCTATATTTACATCTGCCACTGGGAATATACTTTACAAGCCAATACTGGTGTGGCGGTACATTGTGTTTACTGCTGGTGCGTAGCCCCGTCTGTCGCCACTCATAGTCATACACTATAGTATGGGCTTGGGCCTTGGCCATATGGCCGCGTAACCTGGTAATATAAGCGGCGTATGTGCCAACACAGGCTGACGGACAGCACAACCCCCAACAAACGTGCATCCACGTACCAGCCGCATGCACGGAAAGTTCACCTGGAGGGCAAAATAGCGACAGACAGACAGACAGACGTGAGACACAGGACTGGACAGGACACACTCCCAGACGCGACGCGACCTTGACTGTGCCCCGTCCTCCGTCTCTTCCTTAGAGTGCAGCTGCTTATAAGTGGATGCTATACCCATACAATATTCTTAATTTTTTAATAGATAGTACCGGTATTTTGATGGCGCTTACACCCCGCAATTCTCGTCACCTCCGATCAGGGTATAAACATAGGAGCGCTACAGCAGCATCACAGTTGATTGTGTTTAATTGTTATTTATACCTCGAGGTTCATTGATTTCTAACTAGATTTCATTGCATTTTTCTTTGCAAGCGAGAAGAAACAGACGAAGCAGCAAAAGAAGATGCTCATATCCAGACTTCATGTCATTCTCAAAGAATTGGAGAAAGCCAAAGCTAAGCAGGATGACAAACAAGCAGTTTCAGAGAAGACTCTTAAAATCCAGCAGCTGCAGCAAGAAATTGAAGAGGTATTTCATTTCTGAGTTCATTGCATTATATAGTATGTTATCAATGCTAAATGTTTGGCAGTTCCATCAAGTGACTTTGGAAATGATCTGCCATTTGATATAGTACACATTTGTTTTTATAGATCTACATTACAAAGCACCAGCATGAGGTTTGGATGTATATACTATTAAATATTTTGTTTTGAATCTGTTTTGCATAAATTAGTATTGAAAGTTGAATGTCAGTGTCAATAGATAAAAGTTGCATTTGTTTATTCTGGCATGAGATTGCTTGAATATCAAATATGATAAAAAAATTTCTTTCTCTCTTCTTTCTTCTTTAAAACAACAACAACATATGATAAAAATGGCATGTACACATGTAGCAGATCAGAATCAATATCTTCATCATTAAAACATTGCTCCCTGACAATGTAAACATACTTTTTGTGGGCTGCATACACCACAGTACTTAGCTTCTGTAGATCAAATAAAATTTGTAGTCACCAGTTCACTTGCTCTTTACCTAAATTCAAGCAAGTTCATGGAGGCCAAGCAAATGGCAAGTGTATTCATTTCCAGTAAGACAAAGATCTTACTGACATGATTTACAATTATGTATATTGTGTAAGTGACATGTCTTCAAAGGGCTGTAGAGTTAAGAATTGTAAAGGGCTGTTTGTTTTCTTGATGTTTGAAATGATACCAAATCAGATTTCATTGTTTTGTCCATACCCTCAGCTTGGAGGCTTAGACAGGTATCAGCAAAGCTCACTCCACGGGGAACAACTCCATGGCAATGTGAACACATCCAAGTGGGTTTTGGACAAACTGAAGGAAAACAATGTCAGAGCCAAAAAGGTATTTATAAGTCACTTTCTATACAGTAATTTCTGTCTGAAAAAGCATTAAAGAAATATCCATGTTTCTTTGCATGAAGAGTAAGTGCAGCATTTCTGCTCTGTTTCATTCACCCTCTTCTGACACACAGGGATTTGTAGAAACTCACTGAATGACACAAATAGATATAGCCATATTCATTGTAATCTTCACCATAACATGTGAATTTTCTTCACAAAAATATATAGACATTGCTGGGTAGGATTTCTTGAAGTTCAAGTCAGGCCTTGAAAGAGCAGATTCCCTGCTTTGAAATTATGTATATCAATAACTTTTCAATATTGGACATCCCTACCTAGCTGAACCTTATGCAAGGTCACATGAAATTTCAAGCAACAACCAGTTCTTTTTTTTTTTTTTAAGAAAAGGGATGAAAATTAAATCCTGTATTTTCCAACTAAAATATCTTTGCACCAGAACATTTAACGAATGTTGGTTTTTCTGGAATTATAAAACAATGTGTCAGCACAGTCCACTAGTTTGAGTCATTGTGTGCCCATACAGTGAATTAATTATACCTGACTTTTTTTTTTCTTTTTTTTTTTTCTAAATATAACTATACTTAAAACTTGATCTTACATGTATCATTACCTTCCCAAAAATTTGAGTGATATCTCAACATTCAGTGTTTTTATAATCCCAGAGTATCACCCATTCAAAATAAAACTATCACAGATACGGGAAAAAGCACTTTCTTTGGCCTGCCAATCAAATTATAAAAGCAAATAAGATTGCAAATTAGCAATGAGCTTTCGTTGATACTAAACTGATAATGGTATGTCAGGGCTCCACACTAACTTTTATTTTTGGTGGCCCGAAGGCAAACATCCGACCTTTTTTGGTGGCCCGATCAGGCCACCAAATTCTTAATTTTTGAAATTTTGGTGACCCGACGTACGTTTTTGTCGAGCCCACCGGAGGGGAGGGGAGACTAAGGGATCGTCTGCGGCGTCTCTCCGTCCGTCGTCCATCTGTCCGTCGTCCGTCCGTCCGTCTGTCCGTAACGCTACAAAAACTTCAATAACTCTTTACTCTGGGCTTCAATTGCAATCAAACTTCGAGGGAAGAGGGGTCATGCAAAGTTTCACATTTTACCATATATGAAGGTCACCTCAAGGTCAAAGCTCACAGGCAGGGGTCAATGAACTTTAGGGCCCAATGTTAAGTTTTTATGGCGCGTTTCTACTATGGGTCATAACTTTTGATCCATATAACTCCATTTGTGACCAAACTTGGATGGTAGATGTCCCTTGGGAAGTGGATGGTCACCACAAGGTCAATGGTCACAAGCATGGGTCAACAAACTTTTAGAGCCCAATGTTAAGTTTTTATGGTATGTTTCTATCATGGGTCGTAACTTTTGATCCATAGGTCCATTTGTGACTAAACTTGGATGGTAGATGTCCCTTGGGGAGTGGATGATTACCACAAGGTCAATGGTCACAAGCATGGGTCAACAAACTTTTAGAGCCCAAGGTTAAGTTTTTATGGCACATTTCTATTATGGGTCGTAACTTTTGATCCATAGGTCCGTTTGTGACTAAACTTGGATGGTAGATGTCCCTTGGGGAGTGGATGATCACCACAAGGTCAAAGGTCACAAGCAGGGGTCAACAAACTTTTAGAGCCCAATGTTAAGTTTTTATGGCACATTTCTATTATGGGTCATAACTTCTGATCCATAACTCCATTTGTGACTAAACTTGGATGGTAGATGTCCTTTGGGGAGTGGATTGTCACCACAAGGTCAGTGGTCACAAGCATGGGTCAACGAACTTTTAGGGCCCAATGTTAAGTTTTTATGGCGCGTTTCTATTATGGGTCATAACTTTTGATCCATATAACTCCATTTGTGACCAAACTTGGATGGTAGATGTCCCTTGGGAAGTGGATGGTCACCACAAGGTCAATGGTCACAAGCATGGGTCAACAAACTTTTAGAGCCCAATGTTAAGTGTTTATGGCGCATTTCTATTATGGGTCATAACTTTTGATCCATACAATGTAACTCCATTTTTGACTAAACTTGGATGGTAGATGTCCTTTGGGGAGTGGATGGTCACCACAAGGTCAATGGTCACAAGCATGGGTCAACAAACTTTTAGGGCCCAATGTTAAGTTTTTATGGCGCGTTTCTATTATGGGTCATAACTTTTGATCCATAACTCTATTTGTGACCAAACTTGGATGGTCGATGTCCCTTGGGGAGTGGATGATTACCACAAGGTCAATGGTCACAAGCATGGGTCAACAAACTTTTAGAGCCCAAGGTTAAGTTTTTATGGCACATTTCTATTATGGGTCGTAACTTTTGATCCATAGGTCCGTTTGTGACTAAACTTGGATAGTAGATGTCCCTTGGGGAGTGGATGATCACCACAAGGTCAAAGGTCACAAGCAGGGGTCAACAAACTTTTAGAGCCCAATGTTAAGTTTTTATGGCACGTTTCTATTATGGGTCATAACTTCTGATCCATAACTCCATTTGTGACTAAACTTGGATGGTAGATGTCCTTTGGGGAGTGGATGGTCACCACAAGGTCAGTGGTCACAAGCATGGGTCAACGAACTTTTAGGGCCCAATGTTAAGTTTTTATGGCGCGTTTCTATTATGGGTCATAAGTTTTGATCCATAACTCCATTTGTGACCAAACTTGGATGGTCGATGTCCCTTTGGGAGTAGATGATCACCACAAGGTCAATGGTCACAAGCATGGGTCAACAAACTTTTAGAGCCCAATGTTAAGTTTTTATGGCGTGTTTCTATTATGGGTCATATCTTTTGATCCATAGGTCCGTTTGTGACCAAACTTGGATGGTAGATGTCCCTTGGGAGTGGATGGTCACAACAAGGTCAAAGGTCACTGGCAGGGGTCAACGAACTTTAAGGGCCCAATGTTAAGTTTTTCTGGCACATTTCTTTTTTGCCATAAATTTTTACCCTTTTATATCTCTTTTTATCTGTTATATCTCTTTTTTTTTTTATCTGTTATATCCCATTTACGTACAATTTCTTATACGCGAATGGGTGAGACACATTATGGCACTTGCCTTGTTGGTGGCCCCGGGCCACCGGGCCACCGGGCCACCGTTAGTGTCGAGCCCTGGGTATGTATGTATGTATGCATACTGAAAAAGCTGCACACAAGGAACTTGCACATTTTTATAAGGAATGTCACATGTATGCCCTAGTATGTATTATCGTTCTATTTTATTTTGATCATTGTTATTATTGGGTTTTTTTCGTCAAGGGGTCAAAATTGAAGCTGCTAGACGTCGGAGCTGTGAGACTGAACTACACCAAGCAACAGAAATGGTTAGAAACAGACGCTGTAGACCTCAATCCACAGGCACAAGACATTAAGAAAGCCAACTTCTTTGAATTCAAGGTATTGCTAGAGCTGTGTGTCTCTGTTGTGCATGTGTGTGTGTGTGTGCTTAGGGAATCTGTTGATTTGAAAATGCATAATTGTAAGAACCCTATGATTTTTTAAGCAATGTTTCATTTTTACATTGACCTAGAAATATTCCCAAAAGAAGGGTTTCTCTAAATATTAGCATCCATCAAAAGCTAGTATTAGCTCTTGGAAAGGAATATTCATCAGAAAAGTTGCTCTAATAGTCATTTATACAATTTCTCTTACTCTCAAATTACTCTCATTTAATCATGCTTGTGGACTGTGTGTCACCAACAGAAGTAGCTACTTTGTGTGATTTCTTTAGTAACAATGATATTTGAAAAGATTTTTTTTCTTTCTTCAAAGAAAAGCACTGTGATTGTGTCTACTGAGAACACTTATTCACCCCCTTGCTTTCCTTGTCCCTTATATATCTGGGGGAAAAATGCACTTCTTATGTTGGACATAAAAAGAAAACAAGTAGAAAATCTTGTTAGTGTTTTAACAGTTTCATGCAGTATGCTTTGCTTTTGCCATGGAGCTGAAAAATCCTACTGAGTATATTCTGTAACTCTCAATGATTATTGTTAAGATCACATTGGTCTTTGTTTCTCTGTAGAAGTTTTCTGGAATTCTAGTGTTGTGGCAGGAAAGTGCGAGGATTTGCTAACCTTTTCATGCATAGGGACCAAGGATACAGCATGTGCTGATTGACCCCTTGGGGAGGAAAATAATATATTTGAAAGGTAGCAGAAGAGGAAATGTAACTCATTCAAATCAATGAGATACACTCTCCAGGTGTCTTATCTGGTTTGCCCTACATGTTCTTTTTTTAACCTTATTTTTGTAGATATCCTTTTTTCTTTGTTTAAATCAGGGGTTCTCCTTAGTGTAAGAAGACATTTGATGAATTTTAGTCCGAACATGCAGCCTTTTGCTTCTCGTTTTCCCTCTCACGCTGTCTAGGTCGGCGAGAAAGGCATCTATGACATCATCGTCCTCAGTCTTGTCCTGAACTTTGTCAGTTCGCCAGCACAGCGTGGAGATATGCTGAGAAGATGTAGGAGTCTTTGTGCTGATAGTGGCCATCTCTTTGTAAGTTAGTAGTTGTCCTATTTGTAATATGCAATTTTCCAAGAATTAATGCTGGCCAAAGTCAAAGTGCTTTTCTCTCAATTTGGTCTTATACCATGCACTCCCGTTGTAACAGACACATTTATAACAAAATTCCGGTGACAACGAAATAAAATTCTGGCTGCAAAATTATCTGCTCTGTTTTTTTATTGTTTATTTGTTCAGTTATAAACAAATTTTGATAAAACGAAAGAAAATTAACGGTCCCGAGGACTCCGTTATAACAGGAGTCCATTGTACATCCTTTTTCTCCTTCTGTAACTTACACTTTCACACCCAAAAGCATGCTTATAAAATTGGAACTGAACCAAGGTTACTGATACATGTAACATGTAAACCCAACGATCATTTGTACATGGTTTAGGAGAAAGAAATTTGCCATTAAACTGTATACAAAAGCTGCTGATGTATTATTTGATGTTGTCACTGGTGTGGCTAAAAGAAAGGTTTCCTCTATTTCTGCTTGTATTTCATCCAGTTTTCTTGACTTTATTCTCTAAAATTTATTCGTTGCTCATCACTGGAAGTTACCACATTAAAAATTGTTACTAATTCTTTGTTAAATGTACAATGTCTAATTAAGCTTTTAAGTAAACATATGTGCCTACCTTTTTGATGGAAAACTGAAGATAACAAATAATACTGTTGGATGATTGTCAAAGTTTTTAATGTGTAAATGCAGTACAACCCACTATGAATGTTTCTGTCAATACATTCAGAGAAATGTCATGTATCTATATACAGGTTGTCCTTCCTCGGGCTTGTCTGGAGAATGCACGCTATCTGGACCATGACCTCTTCCATGAAATGATGGCTAGCTTGAACTTTGACCTTGTGACCCACCATGACAGCAAGAAATTGAGCTACAAGATGTTCAGGAAGTTTGAGAGAAGGAAAGAGACGGGCCTCTCCAAGAAAAGTGCGTTTCCAAAGCATGAAGTTAGAAATGGAAAGAACTGCAATAATTTTTGCATTGTTCTGAAATGACACTGGAATAACATGCTTTGATAAGCTTAACAAAACTTGAATGAATAGGGAGTGATGCAGGAGGTGTAAGGAACATGGCTCTCCTGGCCTTTCTCACTGTGAAGTCTATGCACAAAGACAAACAAATGTTAATTGTGTCCGACTCAAAAGACTTCCATGGCTTACATGTTGTTGGAACAGAGAGACTAGTCAATTTTTGATCCTTCTCTAGCATCAAAGGAATTCAACCACAGCAATAGAGTGTGTATGAAATAAAACTCTGTTCCTCTAGCAGTCCCTGAGTGACAGTCTTTCAATTCGCAGTATTAGAAATTTGATTTCCTTTCATCTTCTGGGAACAGAAGTACACTTGCCCCCCCCCCCCCCCTCCCCCCCAGAAAATAATGAAATGGATTCTCCCTCAAGGTCCATAGCAAATTTGCCAATATTCTTTGTTACTATCATTTTGAGTCACTTGAAATCACCTTGCTCTGATGTTTCCTTAGTAAGGATGAGTTTTGTCATTTTTTTTTTGTTGAACACATCCATGGATTTGACGATGGAATGTCTGTTCATGAGCCCCAATATCTGTTCAAATACTATTTTCCAGTCAAGAAATGTCAGTCAGATCTGACAAGATGTCACATCCGTTTCTTTACCTCTTGAACCATGACTTCTTGATGGTAGGGTCCTCCAAGGAGGCTTAAATCTCCACCCTATACTTTGTCTTAGGCAGCACTCTCTCATAGGATCGTGATCTAACTGCAGGTTCACATGATTTATGGCATTGTCAGCTTCCTGGAGCAAGTCGCATTACAGCTTATCGGCATTGATCAAGCCCCACTCGTACTCACAGAATGTTTAAGGGCTTGTTCGAGAGGCATCAGGTGATGAGTCTGGTATGCAGATCAGATGAACAGCTCTTGTCACTGTACACATGGAGACTGCACAATAGCCTTGATGGTAGTATTTCAATTCATTCAACCTGATGTTCAGTGGTCCCAGATATAATCAACTAAGGTGGTGTAAAATGGACGTGAACAATGACTGACCCAGCCACAAGTCATGAAGGTCTGACATCTTCTGCCAAACCAGGTTGCTCCCTTCTCTCCTGCAGACAAAAGTTGTTTTTTTTTCTTTTTTTAATGGGTAACACAATGTACATAAACAATCTATAATTGGGATGGAAATGATAATGGGATGATGTATATAAATACACCTGGGCCATATCTTCTAATAGTAACATTGTTGGTATCTTTGGCAGTTAGGCAGATTTCTTCCCTTCTTTGCAAACATTACTCCTCGAGCTTCTTCAGTGTTTGTCTGTGTACTTGTGTGATCAAAGAGAAAGAAAAGTAGATCTTTCAAGTGATGCCAAATCTTCATCACACATTTTTGACACTTCAGTTGACAGGATTAAAAGGTGGATATTATGATATTAGCATAGAACTTACAAGTTTCTCAGGCTGTTTTCTTCCCTTTGTACAATGGGTATGGTGTCATATGAATCTCGCACACAATTGCAAGAAATTTACTACTGAGTACACTAGGCCTTTATATCGTTCAGGTCTAAATTCTGAAATAGTGATCCAGCTACTTCTGAACAAATTGATAAATTGTTCTGGAAGGAACGGTAATTATATAATACTACTGGAAATAAAAATCATCAAGGTTAGGTTCATGCACTGTAGTAATCACACACATTTATGTATTTGCCCTGTATTTGCCCACTATGTCTAAATTTTAACACTAGGTTTGAATTACAACTGTGGCCTCACACGGCATCTGGTCAGGCTACACACTCTCTCTCTCTGTTCTGCCATGGACGTCACTGCCCGTTGGCGATCACTGATGCAGTAAGCCTCCTCTATTGTCGCGCGAGTGATGTATGTAATGTTGATGCTCTCTTGCCAGCTATCCCAGCCATTGTGGAAAGGAAACTGAGTCGTTGTCGTCCGCGTGGTCTCTTTCTGTTTGCAAATCCAGTCAGGACTAGATGTTCCGTTTGCCTTTTCTGCATGACGTGACCTAAAAACATCATCTGGCGTTTCCTGATGGTCAAGAGCAGCTCATGTTCAGCCGGCACCATTTCTAGCACTTCTATGTTTGATTTTCTCTCTGTCCATGATATTCTCAACATTCTCCTGTAGCACCACATCTCAAAACTTTCTATCCTGTGTCTCGTCGCTTTGTTAATTGTCCATATCTCTACATATATAAAAACTGGACTGTTGCAAATATGCACATGTGTGGATATGGCTTCATATCCAATATCTTAACTCGGGCATTCACCTCCCTCCCTTGACCATGATTCACGAGGCAGCCGAGTCTATCACCAAAAGTGCACTCATAAGTAGCATCAAGAAAGAAAAGCACATGTATACAGTATCAAATGTACAATCAAAAGATAAAGTACATTTATGGTCCACATAATGCATTCTTATTCAAAGGTGATATGCATAGCAAATAGTGATATATATAGGGAGTGACAAATAGATAAATGAATAAATAACCACTTTCTTTGGCTGCAGGATTACTGTTCTTCCTGGGGGCCCTGCACATATAATCATAACAGAAAACAAAACAGTGACACACACACATCAGCATATGTACAGTTCTTCCAGTGAACATCGATACATACAATCACACAATAACTATTCACTGACATTTTATAAACATACTAATCAAACAAACATTAATACTATGGTGGGCCTACATTTTCATTATAACCAAAAACATTAAAAAAACATTTGAATAAAAAATTGTCGCTTAACTCTTTCACTACGAAATTTCAGTTTCCGAATTTTCCCATATCTGTACGGAATGAAATGCAGGAAATTAGGGAAAAATAGGGGATATATAGGAAAAGCATTGTAAGTTTTTAATTGGTGTTTAAAAGTATATATATTCGGAGGTCTTGAATAGAAAATATAGTCATTCAGCCAATTAAACCTAGTTCAAGGAAAGTGAACATTCAACATTTGTAACAATCATGTTATCTTAAAATTTTACTCATTATGTTAAACTTTCATCACACATTGTCAAAACGTTTAGACCTATTAGGAGAATCATGCATGATGGCGGAGGCATACCAGTCGCCATAGCGACATTTCTATTTTGTTTGTTTTTCCAGATGCTTGTCTTGGAATTAAAGGCAAGTACAATGTATAATGAGCAGTAACAGTTGAACAATATAATTGTACAACCAACCCCTTTTTAATGAAGCACTGTAATATCTTTATCACAGGATAAGCAAAAAACATATAGATAAAGGCTATAATAAATCACAATCATATTTCTACATGCTTAATTTTACCTGAATATCTTTGATTCTTTCTGGAATGATCAAGTCTTCAGGAGGAAGTATCACCCACCACCAAATTACAAGATGTGCCCAAATGAGCGGACCCTTCAGAAGGGAACTTGACACTATCTTTACAGATTCCGGACTTGTTGACATGAGGGAGAACACAAGAGGAAAAAGAACATATATGTACGATAAGGATATTGAGCATTTCACAGGAGAATTCCAACCTGATGCCCTATTTGACTACATTCCAGGCAGACGGCACTTAGCTTTTTGTGCATTTGAAGTGAATCCATCGGTGCAAAACCCTAAGAAGTTGGGTCAGAAGTTGCAAAATCTGTCACAGACTTTGGACATGTGGAAAAACATTTCTTGCTCCAATGAAATTAAATAGACTGACAACTTTAGCAACAAGTACATTCCAAAACATATATTTGGGTGATGTTTGATAATGATTCAGTTTGAAAGAGTGTATTAAGAAGGAGCAATCCATCTGAGTCAAATGACATTGATCAGTATTATAAACTGACATGAATGATGGAGGAAAGAAACACATTTGAAATTGCTAAATGTTTTGAGCTTAGAAAACTTTTAAATGGTTGAGAAGAAGGGAGGATCAGAAACTGATGTACTCGATTTCAGTTGCACCAATGCAATACAAATTACTTGATACAGACTAATTTAGGATAATGAGTTTGGAGAAATCAAATGTCGGGTCTTCTGGACGTTCTTCCTTGAGAGAGGTGAGGTTACACTGATTCATGGCAAACAATGCCGCAGTCTGAATTTTGGTGTGAGATGGCACTCGTCTCTTTCTGAGGAAGGAATTTCAAAATTCCTTCTCTGAAACATCTGGTTCTTCTGAGAACGTCGTGGAGGAGCTCCATCAGTACTGTGTCAACTCTCCCCGAGTCCAGAGCCGAAGGTTACAGGTACATCTTTGCTTCTGCCTTCCTCCCATCTCTTCCAGCTCTTCCGACCTCTTGCCAGTATGCCATTATGTCCCCTGCCGCTCCCCAGAGGATGACATATGTGATGTCGGGAGTGTCTATCCCTAATCCTAAGCGATGGTAGTGACAACACAGCAAAGTTTGCTGTCTCTTTCAGGCATGGATTCCGTTATTCATCTCTGCGAATGGGAGTCCGTACTCCCATGGTACATTTCACATAGTCTTTCGGCTGGAGGCATATTGCCTAATTCTGTGTGGATCCATCCCCAAATCTGAGTCACGTGATCTATGTTACGTATGGATCAAAGAGTATAGAAAGGACATTTTCAGGAAGATGAGTTTTATGAAGACTTAAATCTGCATGTGAACAATCATGTACTGTATACGCCATATATTTCGGCGTATACAGTATTTCTTTGCAGTGACATTGCCATGCTTTCTTTTGTATCTTGTAGGAATAAGAAGCTATTCCTTTTTTCTTCTTGCCGATACAATAGTAGTAATACTTGTTAAACCCCAAAGAGCCCAGCTGATGTGGAGGCAGGGTGCACTCCGGTGCTTAGTTTGGGATCAACCTTGTGACAACAGAGTTCATGGTTCCTCAGTACGTACTTTTTTAATATGGGTTGTGGGCATCAGTGTCATTCAAGAGATATGCAGTTATATTCCCTATGCAGTATCAATTTTAACAGAAAATCTAAAGAGTATCAACCTCCACTGCCCTCCCCTCCCAAATAGTATATGACTATTTAATATCATTACCTGGCATAGATTATGGCCTTGGGAATTCTCTCCTTGTGCACCTTGAGCAATGCCACATACCACTTCAGGGACTCTTGAAATTCCCTGATGTCTGCTCTTTGTTCAGACAAGTAGATGTTTGGTCTGAAAGAAAGAAAATATGTGTATAACCATTTGAATCAAGAAAGCTGTCTTCCATGCTGTATAGCATATTTTGATTCTAATGAATATTTCAATTATGAAATAAGATTAAAGGTAGTGCGTAATGATGTATGGTTTACATCATGTCTCAAATAGTGCCCATTATATCCTTTTCTGTCTTCAGATATTAGATTGTTAAAAATTATAGAGGTATACAAAACCAAGAGGAGAGTAGAAATAGTTTCTAGAAGGAAGAAAGAAAATATCATTTGCCATGAAATGATAGCAGCCACATTCCTTGTCTTTCAACATTCACTTTATCAGGATTGCATAGTATGATGTTCTGTATTTTGCAAGTTTACATGCCAAAGTTCTGATGTCAGAGATGATTATGACACTGTGTCAAATCATTTCATTAAAATAAGTAAATATATAACCAGGGCTCAACATTACTGGGTCAATCCACGTCAAATCAACCAATGGTGTTAACGCGACCCCCTTCAATTTTCTTTAAACTCGCACCAAATGTGCCCCCAAATTGCTGACGGAAGATTCTGAAATATTTTGGCCCAAGGTCAAACGGTTGCTAAGATACAGCCTCCCTTAGCAACCAATGCGTGGCTGAACAAACGAGTTTAAATAAAATTTGCAATTTTTGATTGACTGCTGCAGCCAAGTTATATGAGTTACATTGCTCATTTTCTGTAAATTGGAAGAACTATATGATCCTAACGTGCCAATATATTATGGCGCCGATATGACAATCCGTTATTGCGCAAGAGGTCACCGAAAATGGTGTTAAGCATCAAAGTTAATGTTTTTGGGTGCATGTTTGGAAGCTGATAACTTTAAAATTAGATTAGCTTAGAACCCAATATTATGCATATTTACAGACTCTAACTTGCTCTACACACCTACCAAAAATCGGTGGGGTGATGTCACTTATGCATATAGTGCACATGCGCAGTGTGCCGCACATAGGTTGTTTCGAAAATGGCGGATGGGATAGGCAGAATGGAGATGGACCTGTAGAAAAAGTCTTTTCAAGATCAAGGGGCCAGTGTGAACAAGAACAAGTGAACAACCGGTATACTATAAAAGTAAGCTTTTTTCTGGTGATATTTGTAACTTATAGAGCCGCGAATATCTGTGACAGACTGTATTTCTTTTTCAAAATTACTGATGTAGCACTCTTTTGACTCAGGGCGCTCCCACAGTCTTGCTGTGTACAAGGAGCGCCCTGGGGTTAGTAGGGACGTAATGTTAGTTATGTTAGTACATTGCACTCTCGTTACAACGAACACGGTTATAACGAAATTTCATTATAACGAAGTAAAACTTCTGGTCCCAAAATTATCGCCATTAAAGTCTATGGTACAAAATTCGCTTGAAACAAACATGGTTATAGCGAAAATTTTTGTTATAACGAAGTCTTTTCTGAGCACGACTGACAAAGAAAAACAAAAGAAATGAGCTCCATTATAGCGAAATGCGGATCGCGTCCGAAAATACGTAATGGAACAACTGAACATTCATATCATCTCTGCATGGGCGAACGCTTCACATTACTGTGTGTTCGCTCCTTGTGTCCTGCACAGTTTCCGAGGGTGACTTGCATTATTGTTATACAATAATCTGAAATTAAACTAGGTTAGATTTGTTCCGAAGGTACTTTATTACAAAACACACAGATTCTGATACATTTAAATGTCCATTAGTTCGGAAATGAAATAGGGTTTGTTATTACAAACTTTTTGGCGTTATTCAAAAGGTTCGTTATTAGTAAGGTTTGTTAAACCGACAATGAAATATGGTTGTTATTACCACGGTTCGTTAGTCCGAAAATAATAGTGATTCTAAGCTTTCTTTAATCGGAACATTAAAAACAATAGTTAATCCAATAGTGAAAAAGGTGTGTCCACTAACAAAACTTAGGAATTGGAAACTTTATAATCGTCTTAAGATAATTGAACCTTCAAAATAACTAACCTTTCACCTTTTTATTTTATTTACAAACCTTCGGAAGAATAACAAACCTTATTTCATTGTCGGATTAAAAAACCTTTGGAACAGTGAACCTTTCTCATTTTTTCTTTTACAAACCTTAGGAATGACGAAACTCATTTCATTTTCCGATCAACAAGTCTTCGGAAAACTAACAAAATATTTGTATCTAAATGATGAACTTTTGGAATAATGAATCGTCGGTAGAGCGAAGCTTCAAAATAATGAACAAACCTTCGGAATCCCGGGAATGGCAAAACTTCGGAATAAAGAGCCTTTTTGAGTAACGAACTTTAGTAAGAAACGAATCTTTGGAATAGCGAACTGTAACGGAATCCTAAACCGTCATTTTCTATACGACTTATTGTGTTACACTATTTATGCACTCTTTTAAATGTAATATTCAAACGAAGTTATAAAGGTACCATCTCATTTCACATAGCTTTCCAGTGTATGATGAGTATCCAACAAACAGAATATGATATATGCGTGGTTTCCTTGTTTTTGTTATATATTATATTTTTTCGGTTATAACAAAATTTCGTAATAACAAAAGAAAATGGCCGGTCCCGAGCATTTTGTTTTAACGGGAGTGCACTTTACTACTACTAATAGAGGTCTAGACCATCTAACATTAGTAGATTTCTAACGGTTAGTAGATTTAACTGTTACTTATCTTTTACAGTCAACTATTCTAGACCTAGGTCTAACCGGTTTAAGGAGAGGGAGAGAGAGAGAGATAGTCTACTCAAAATTAGGCAGAGAGAGTTATATTGGATAAAAAATTTGAACATTCACAGTTCATTCAAACTTGTAGTTTGCATATAATGGAGTTTTTCATGCAGTACACTGAATCGGTTGCAAAAAAATTAAGTGTAACAAAAACTTGGGAGGCTGGCTGGAAGTGCATGATTTCTCTTTGTTTCATGACTGAGACTTGGCTCCAGCATTTCAACGAGCCTCATGCAACCTTCCCTAGTAAATCTATATTTTCTTCTGTTGTCGCTATCAGATAATGCTAATGGTTGCGACCGATCCCTGAAAACCTGTGGGAGTCTCTTTCTTCTATCTGCCTCAGCAGCTAGCATGAGCATGGCAGCCATGATGAAATGAAGTTGCCAATTGCATAGCAACCAATAGTATTCTAATTACTAGCTTATTTTAGGGAATCAACGCACAATGAAGGGAAAATATGACTTCCATTATGGTAGGTTTGCTACAAAATCGGTAGATCAGAAGAGAAAATCAGTAGCCGGTCAAAACCTCTAAAAAGCGGTAGTCTACCGCCCAAAGCGGTAGAGTTGGCAAGTATGGAATAAATTACCTTTATGTCCTGATCATTCCTGCTTTTCCTGGTCCTCTCACTGGTGAAATGCACAAAAAATATGCGATAAGATTCCTGTTGCAGAGGTGCAGCATTCCCATTGTCTTCTAACCCCTTTCCCACTTTTGCTCCTCTCATGAGCCTTTCAAACTGTTGTCACTGTACTGTTCCCAGACAAAATCCACACAATACGCATATTGCATCTGATGCTGTACATGTGGCCGGAACACATTTAATGCATTATATACTTTGAAGGTCTTACTAGTAATATGTTTAAGAATGTTCACTGCCACATCTTCATCCAGGGTGATCACATCAGTCTTTACATAGGTAGTTGCCTCTGGATTCAGCACATTTCTGTAATGGAGCAATGAGGTCAAATTTGCTTCTTTATCTTTAGTTACTGCAGTAGCAAGTGCAAAGCACTTGCAGAAACTCCAGTGTCGCGCAGTTGACCGCCGATTCTAGGTGTACAGCTCTTGTGTTGAGGCAGGTTATGTTTTGCCGTCTCATTTCTGCCAAGTCGAGCATTGAATGGACCGGTGTGGGCCTTGCCCGTTTAACTGTTGGACCTGATGAAAAGCGTCAATCTGACCCTGGGTTGCTGCACTGTTCCCTAGCCCCCTTCTTGCCAGACAATCTCTCTGCCAGTGTCCAGGTTGGAAGCCTTCCCAGCACTACTAATGTTGACTAACTGGCCCTCTGGGGCTGCTCGAGGCCAGTTCCAGTGCCTCCAGTCTCCCCTCAAGTGCTGCTACCCTCTCACTGTTCGTCTTTTGCGTGGCTATGACATCTTTTACCAAGATCATGGTGTCCTCTGATGTCTTGCTGATCGACGTGGAGGAGTCTGGCTTTGGTCTCATCAGTATGGTCTGGAGTGGTAGCAGTATGGGAGCAGGTTGCTGCTGTCTAACATGCCTTCCCTTGCTGCTCTGCACAAACCTCCTAACCTCACAGAGACCCCTGACGGACATGTTGCAGGGTCTCATTAGTGCGAGTCATAGTCTGAACTCCTCATCCTCCAACCCCCACATGAACTGATTTATGAGGATGCAGTCTCCTTGTCCATCATGAGTGGCCTCAGGGTAGTTATCCACAATGCACATATAGAGGGACTAGAGCGCAATCACGTATGACTGGGCAATTTCTCCCGTCTGCTTCGTTCGCTTGTAAAAGACAGCAAACGGATCATCATTGATGGCATCTCCATATTCTGTTTTCAGTTTATTAAAAGCCGCTTGTGGCATCTACTTTGGAGAGGGCAAGTTTAGTACCAGTTGCCGGGCCTCTCCCCTGAGATTCTTCACAATGGTTGAGTATTGGAGAAAGTTGGGCTTGTCGTTGTTGGTACCTCCTGCTGGGTCAACAGATTGATGAGAGCGCTAATGAGCTCTGTGTCGGCTCGAGTAGCCATTTTGAATATTGCATCTTAAAAATAAAGAAAAGCCTGCTTCCTCTGTTTATTGATGTTGTGGTCAAATATAGCAAGCTGAGTGTGACCTTGCATGGTTAAGAAGTGAATTCCACAAAATATCTTCTCTTTTTTTCGTTTTTTTTTTTTTTTTTTTTTTGGGGGGGGGGGGGGGTTTACAGGACAATACTTCAACATCGCACTATAGAAGACCTGAAGCTCACCAGTGTGGCAAGCTTTTTTCAAGAGAGAGACGTCCTTCAGAATATACCTCAAAAAGAGGTGCAACCAAGCCTTGAAGTCTTAATCTTCTAATTCGTCAAGGGAACGATTAATCTGCTGACCAGTCTCCCATTCATGTTAGTATGTGTTGTAGAACATAAGGGAGGTCCAGTTCTCCACCAGAAGATAGGCACCGCCTCTGCATGAGTGCGGACACTACCATATATAGATATTGAATGTATCCAGGGTGCTAGTGCTTCATGCGACTACTTCTTGGCATCCTCAAGGAGCTTCTTTTTGACAGACTTGGCAAGATGCCACACATCAAACTGGTGAACTACATTTGGATACTCCTTCTTTTAAAAGCACAAATACCCACATGCCAGTCTGCAGCCACAAGTAATGGCATCATGCTCAAAGGAAGTGAAGTGTAGAGCCTACACAGCATTGGTTAGGCCTAAACTGGAGTATGCCTCTGAGGTTTGGAACACTCACACCTTGACGTCCATTAGCAGCCTCGAACAAGTGCAGAAGGCAGCAGCCCGGTTTGTTGCTGGTGACTACAGATGGTCTACATCATCTACCCGTCTGGTGTCGGCACACGGATGGAACACGTTACACCACCGGCGACTCCTGGACCAATGTTCACTTTTTTACAAAATCCACTATGGAGTGGTAAGCCTACCATTGCCCTCAGCGGTTACCCCTGCAACCTACAATGGAAGGAACGATCATGACCTCAAGTTCAACATACCCAAGACAACTATTGATGCATTCAAGTACTCATTCTTTCCAAGGACAATTTGGATCTGGAACCGCCTGCCTAGTCAAGTTGTACATGCCACCACCTTAACAACATTCAGAGAAGCTGCTCTCCCATGTATTACAACCTTGCAGCCTTCTTCTGGATCACTCATCCCTTAAAAGGAGGATGCATTCAGATTTTACTCGCACAGTGCACACTTTTATTGTGAATAGAGATCATCACCATGGCACCTCCCAATGGCACACATGTGTAGTTTCATCCCAGTATAGCTTCTTGGAGCTGCGAGAGGGATTACAGTATCAAGTATCAAGTATCACTTGATCTGTTGCAAGGCTTTCCATGTACCACTGAAATCCAAGCTTCTTCATTGTCATCGAGCTTGTCTCGGACACCTGTACTAAAGCTGCAGCAATAATTTCATTGGTGTAGCAACCCATCATTGAGTAAGTACAATATTTCAACAAATAGCCTAAAGAATTGCATCATCCATCCCCACATACCTCTACCTGTGTGCTGGTGCAGGCACTGTGAAGAGGGGCAATGTGACTAAGATAGTATTCATTAACTACAGGAAGTAGAAAATGACTGATAGTCATAAAAGCTGATTTGCCTATATACTTCAACCCCAGTGTAGCTGCAAAGGTCCATATCCACTTCTCAGTAGCACCACTTAAAAGAATAGCAGTGGTACAAAGAATATTACCTGCACCTGTCTGATTTATGATAGGTTTAGATGCCCAGTTGAGCATCACATGTCCAGAAAAACAAATTAGGTTGACTCAAAGGAGAGAACCTGGTGTTGATTTCTGCTTCTCGTCTACTTTGCACTGGCAGAACCCACAGCGTAGACTATGAAATAGCATGTCAAGATTCTCCATGAATACCATGTATTTGGCCTGCTCACACATGCAGTATGTAGCAGTGCTTCAGTATCATACTCCTCGTCATGTTCACTGTAATGGTCACTAGAGATGTAGCTTTAATTCCGATGCTGTCAAGGGATCACTTTGGATGGAACTTTCATTTCAAGATGACTTTATCCTGCTGCAGTGAGTTGGCTGTCCTGTACAGTACAGTAGAAAGAATCAAGAAATTGTAATTATACTTTACCTATTTTGGCCAAACAGGATGACATCCAGGTTTGCCATAGTGAACAAATAAAATAGAACAAAAACTTATTTGGTCCTGTCATTATCACATCACAATTTTTTCCCCTCTAATAACATGTCTTTGATAGGAGCAAATCTATTCCTTGTCTCATGAATCATGGAAGAGAGGATGGACTAAATTTTGCTTGCTTCTGATTTCAACACTTTAGTTACATAGACATTTCTGTTATCTTCAGACTGGACACTGCCTCATGTCCAATGATCATGTCTGATCTACTGGCTAATGTAGCTGCTACAACATGTAGCTGTATTCATTCCACTGTGGTGAACTGTCCCTGATGTTTTATTGTAGTTCTGTTGACTGTCATTTTTTCCTAGCCTGAAGTTTACTCCTTGTTCACTTGTACACATCCTTCTGCTTTATTTTTCTGTTCAGATATTTCAAAGAATCCCCTACTCCACATGCTGTGAACTGACTTTGTCACATGACAAAGGTGTCTAAATGACTGTATTGCCTTGTCGAAGTCATGCTTGTTGGAGTAGGGTAAGGCATGTGTCGCAGGTTTTACTTGGAAACCTTGCCCAGTTCAGGTTTATTTATCAAACAGGAGGTTTTACAACAATAAAAAAAACATAAACACTTCAATCACAGTTAAAGAAAACAAATTTATTGGACTTAGTCCAATGCCGTTGACTATTAAGCCGGGAATAATAATTGTAATTATAGTGAACGTTATTAAAGTGTGTTCACACGATTGTGAAATGATAGAAAAGTGTACCTCTAAATTGCAAGACACAGCGTGAGGAAAAAAAATACAAAAGTTGCAAACACTTCAATAGACACAAGGCATTGAAGACATGTATAAAATACTTTGGGTAAAAAATTATTATCTTACATTATTTAATGCTGGAACAATGGTGTGTCCTCATAATTCCAAATCTTATATCAAGCAACAATGTGATAAGATAATGTGATTCTCAGAAGTTGAGAATGTTTTCAGGCTTACAGAACTCAATTTTATGTTAAATTATGAAAAGCTATGGAGTGGACAGGACTTGTGATGTTAGGTCCTTCCCTCAGGGACAAGCTACAAAAAATCATCAAGGCCACAGGTCAGTGCTAAAACAAGGGGCACATTATGAGTTGTCCACTCCGACCTCTTCCATTCTCGCAACATTGCTTTCATCTCTTCGGATGCTTTTCTCCAGCAGGCCGCCTTAGGAAACTCTTCCTGCTGTTTCATCTGTACAATCTTTCCCAGGAGGGGGTCTTCGTGCTGAGCTTTGTGCTAACTCTGACTTGATGACTTCCTGGATAGTTGTTGCCAATTCCTTCTCTGCATCTCCATTGTTCAGATTGACATTGAGACTCATAACTAGTGGCAGGGGTGGGATTAGACTGCAGCACAAATGACACCCGGTAGAGTCTCCTCAGTGCAGTCCCTGATGTATGCTTCCATGTCTAGTGGGATTCTAGACAGGGTGTCTGCGTCGGCATTGGTACGTCCGGGTCTGTATCTGACCGGGAAGTTGTAGTTGGCAAGTTCCCTGACCCAGTGCTAGCTGGTTGCAGTCAGTTTGGCTGTAGATAGTACATATGTCAATGAAGGAGGATGCATAGTATAGGTGGTCACGAAACTTGTCACATTTGGACCACTTACATGCCAGAAACTCAAACTTGCCTGAATGCAGATGATAGTTGCATTCAGCTGGTGTCAAGAGTTCGCGATGCATCGGCAATTCCTCCAAGTCTCTCCCCTTCTTGTTGATATAGCATAGCCCCTAAGCCATCGTTCGACGAATCCATATGGCGGATTGTGCCTGCCTCTGAATAAACCGTACCGTTGAAATGACAACAGATCACAAGTTCTCATTTATGGGCTTTGTTGGAGTCTTTATAATAGTCACATACGTATGCCTCTCACATCATGCATATGTTCACAAACTCTGTTTCAGTTTCAGTTTTCAGTGAGTTTTATTTCTCCACTTGTACATAACAGAAAATAAGTATAAGAATATTGCATTAATTTTGCATTACAAATATTTAATCATGTGAAATAATACATAAATATCATGATTCAGATCTTTAAGTGTACAGGTGGAGGAGACCATTATCAATAAGGCAAACGCTTGACTTGGACAACGGCCTCTGAATATAATATGCCTTGTAAAATTTTTTTATTTAACTAAAGGAAGGAATGGAACAATTATACACACGTAGAACAAATAATGTAAATCTTTAAAGTATTCTAAATGTCATTTGACCAAAAAGGACAACACAAGGTGGAATGTATAAGGACAAAAGAACAAAACAAAGAAAAACAAAATCCGAGAATAAGGTACCCGAATAGGAAGAGTAGAGGAAAGGGAGAAGAATAAAGAAGAAAAGCGATGAGATACAGTGTTCAGGAGTTGGGAACTACAACAAAAGCGTAATTTCTAATTCCAGTGGTACATTGCAAGAAGAATGTTTTTTATAGGATGATTTAAAACATTGTAGAGAAGAACTGCATTTAAGGTCATCATTCAATGAGTTCCATACGTCTGGACCATGATGTCTTCTGGAATTTTTAGCGATAATGAGTTTAGGATTTTCCAAATGATAATCTGTTGCATGACGGGTAGGATATGAATGAATACTATAATTTGAAATATACATATCTTTTAAACAATTCAGGGAGCTGATTGCTAGTATATTTATACATAAATATTGGTGTTTGCCATGTATGTATATCAAAAATTCTAAGAGTCTTTAAATCATAAAACAAAGATTCAGTGTGTGCTAAGTACAGATTGTAGTGTGAACTGGTAATAAGTCTTACAGCTCGTTTTTGTAATACATGTAACAATATCGACTTTATTTTGTTGACACTGCAATTCCCCCACACAATATTACAGTAGGTGATATGGGGTGATATGGGGTAATATGAGTGCATTATAAAGAATTTGAAGGGTATGTTTGGTAAGATATTCTCTTACTTTCCAGAGGATCCCGATATTTTTTTATATTGTTGAATGAACTTGGTGTATAACATCGGACCATGTTAGGTGTGAATCGATAGTTAACCCCCAAAATTTTACACAAGACTTTTGATCCAGTTGCTTACCATTAATATATAACATATCATCCATTGGTGTATGGCTATTTCTAAAGAAAACATAATTCGTTTTTTCAATATTCAATGATAATTTGTTGCACTTAAACCACGTTGAAACCTTTCATAATTCTGAATTGACAATTGTAATGATTGTATGTAGGTTTTTATGAGAAAAGAGGATGCTCATGTCATCTGCAAACAAAATAAAGTTAAATAACTAAGATGAATGCACTAAATCATTTATATATATCAAGAACAATAAAGGTCCTAAAATCGATCCTTGTGGGACACCACAGAGAACGTTTTCTTTATTGGACTCAGTCAATTGATAAAACACATATTGCTTTCTGTTGTGTAAATAATCTTTAAACCAGTTTAGAGCTTGGCCGTGGATACCGTATTTCTGCATTTTATACAATAAGATATTATGATCTATGGTATCGAATGACTTGCTCAGATCCATGAAAATCCCGATAGCATGTTCTTTTTTCATAGACGATTCAATAATTTGATCATGTAATTGAATAATTGCATAATCAGTAGAATGTCTTTTTCTAAAACCAAATTGATTAGGAACTAATAATGCATTATCATGCAGAAACCCATAAAGTCTTTTATGTACAATCTTTTCTAAAACCTTTGATAGGGCAGGAAGCAAAGAAATTGGATGATAATTCTTCATTTGAGATGAGTCATCTTTCTTATAAATTGGTATAACTTTGCCTGTTTTTAATGAGTTTGGGAATTGACCAGAAGAAAGCAATAAATTAAAAATACAAGATAATGGGTCGGCTATGTGGTTTATTATCTGCTTAATAAGGTTAACACTAAACCCATCATAGCCTTTAGAATGACTATCTTCTGTGTCTCCTTGACTGGTCAGCCTTTTCGTGGGATGTCTGCTTGGCCAAGGTGTAAGCCTCCTGCATCGCTCCTTTCCATCGTAGTGCGTAGGCCTTGTGGTCCCCTCCGTATGGGATCTCAGTATCTAGTCCAAAAGCAAGGTCAATGGGAAGCCTTGGAGTCCGTCCAAACATTAGGTAGGCAGGAGCGTAGCCTGTGGCTTCATTCTTTGTTGCATTAAAGGCATGCACTACCTTATTTAAGTGTTCCTTCCAGTTGGCTTTTGCATTTGCTGTCAGTGTTCTGAGTTTTGACAGGAGAGTCCTGCTAAAGCATTCTGCTTTGCCATTTCCCTCGGGGTGATAGGGAGTGGTCCTGGCGTTTTGAACTCCAGAGAGCTGCTGAAGCCGGCGGAACAGCTTATTTTCAAACTCTCCCCCTTGGTCATGGAGGATCCGGTGGGGGAATCCAAACCTCAGTACGAAGTCATTAAAAATCCTATCTGCCGCTGTCTGCCCTGCCTTGTTCCTGGTGGGGTAAACATGAGCGTACCTGGTAAAGTGGTCTACTACAACCAGGATATACCCAAAACCTCCCTTGCTAGTTTCAAGATGCAGAAAGTCAATGGAGATGAGTTCAAGGGGTTCAGACATTATACCATTGGGGCCTTTGGGGGACGATTCGGTTTGCGCTGAACAAGACAACTGCATTCATGGTGAATGAAATGCTCCACTGTTCCCTGCATGTTCAGTCAATAGAATCGCTGTCTTCGTTCAACACCAAGGTGGCCCATTTCGACATGAAGATCATGAAGAGCACGCCTATGGTATTTGGCAGGTAGAACCAATTGTCGTCTTGTTGATGTATTCCGGTAGAGGATGTCATCCTTGCCCAACTCCAACCTCTTCCATTCCTGGAACAATGCTCTCATCTCTTTGGGTGCATTTCTCCAGCAGGCCGCCTTAGGAGACTCTCCCTGCTGCTTCATCTGCACCATCTTTTCCAGGGGGGGCTCTTTGTGTTGAGCTTTAGCTAACTCTGCCTTGCTGACTACTTAGATAGGCGTCGCCAATTTTCATTCTGTATTTTCATTGCTCAGGTTGGCAGTGAGACTCGTAACCAGTGGCAGGGGTGGGGTTTGGGTTGAATGTAGCTGTGAGACTGCAGCACAAACGATGCCTGATGGAGTCTCCTTAGTGCAGTCTCTTATGTATGCTTCCATGTCTAGTGGGACTCTAGACAGGGTGTCTGCATCGGCATTGGTCCGTCTGTATCTGATTTGGAAGTTGAAGTCGGCGAGTTCCGCGACCCAACACTGGCTCGTTGGGTTCAGCTTGGCTTTGGATAGTACATATGTCAATGGGTTGTTGTCCGTGTAGACCATGAAGGAGGGTGCATAGTACAGGTAATCATGGACCACTTTAGTGCCAGAAACTCCAACTTTCCCGAATGCAGATGGTAGTTTCATTACGCTGGTGTCAGAGTTCGAGATGCGTAGGCGATCACTCGCAGTCTCCCCCCTTGCCATTGGTACAACACAGCCCCTAAGCCATCGTTCGATGCATCCGTATGGAGGACAAATGGCTGCTTGAAATTGGGGAAAGCCACAATTGGTGGTCTAGTAAAGTGGTCAATTAGCTTTTCTAGTCGCTCCTGGTGAAGTCTTGTCTGTTTGACTGGAGTCCCAGATGGGGCTTGGGCATTCTTCGTAGTCCCTCTTGATGGTCCTTTTGACGTCTTGATGGCTGCCTCTTCTGCCGTGACAGAAAGCAGATCATATATCGGTTTTGGTCACCCTGGAAAAGTCTGGTATGTATCGCCTGTAATAGCCACGTTGTCCCATTGCTTTTCTCACATCCCTGACCATAGCTGGTTCCTTCTTCTTGAGGGAGAGTACTGCAGCAATATCGCTTGGATTCGGCTTGTGGCCCTCTGCAGAGACGATGCGCCCCAGGTAATTCACCTCCCGCTTGAAGAGATGGCATTTCGTTGGGCACAGTTTCATCCCATGCTTTCTTGCTGACTGTAACACTCTTCTTAGGCGAGAGACATGTTCGTCAAACATGTCACTGTATACCAAGATATCATCAATTTAGATAACACATATCTTGTTGTTGAGGCCTTCTAAGCATGCTTCCATGCACCTTTGGAAGGCTGCAGGGGCGTTCTTCAGTCCAAATGGGATCCTAACCCATTCGTAAAGACCCCAGGGAGTGATGAAGGTTGTCAGGGGTCGGGTGACTTCATCCATAAACCCTTGATGATAGGCCTTCCCCTGGTCGAGGGTGGGGAACCATTTCTTGCCTCCCTAGGTGTCGAGCATGTCTTGAATCTGGGGGTTGGTTGCCGGTTTATACTCACCGTCCTTTGGTTGAACTGACGGTATTCTACACACAACCGTAGTGTCCCACTCTTCTTGCGCGCACACACAATTGGGGATGAATACGTGGACTTAAGAGTAAGTCGTAACTGAAGGGTAGGGATACATCCCATATATCTTGTTTGTCCTTGACAAAAGCATCACTCTCCACTATTGACAGATCCAAGTTTCTTCTTTTTTTTTTTTTACCTTTTGAAGTCGTGTTAACGAATTGAATAACAACAAAAAAAAAAAGTCTTATTTCAGAGACATGCGGATTGTTAGTCAATGTTTCTCAACTGGCACATGAATTCTACTCCTGCTACTGTTCGAAAATTTCATGGTCAGCTCATAGTAAAGCACTGCCTCTGTATTCTTGAGATCTTATTTTGACACACCTCAGCAGTTTGAAAAAAAAACCTCTTCTTAAGTCCTAAATGACAATTAGTGATCCAAATGCTTTGAACATCAGCATTTTGCATAGCAAGGCTGCACTTATAAATTGGTGCATATACAGTAGAAGTGAAACTTTGACATCACTTCACTTCTTATCTAATTTGTGTTTTGGTGGGAAATTCAAATACATGTATTTTAAGTAAAATGGCTGCCACTCATTTGCTGTTAAAAAAATTGTCAGTACTTGTACTGAGTTGAGCCTTAAGAATTAAAATTGACACCATTATACCCTTTAAGTAATATTACAAATAATATGCAGTACAACCATACCAAGGGTGTTATGCTGCCTACTGTAAAATAAATTCTGGTTTCTCTCCAGTATATTTCCTTCTCGAAGCTACTCTACCATCTCATATACATCACTACTTAGCAGCTACAGTGTAGGTGAAGCCAAATATAGGAACACAAAGTTGAGTGAAGCTGTTTCTCTTCCAATTATAAGTTCCTATTATAAATGGGAACAGTTGGTAGGTATGTGAGTGAAATGGTCATAACATGATGATGTGTTAAGGGTTTTGATTGGAATACATGTATATGTTGTGTCCTGGAAACCACAGTCTGACTTTTATCACTTCATAATGGTTTTGTTTTATTTTATTATTTTTTGTTTGATTCTACTTTGATGGAGAAAAAAAGACTTGACAGATAAAGTTGAAATAAAAGAAGTATACAATTTGAAAATACATACACTGTATGCGCTAATTCTTGTGTAAGTCTCATCAGTAAGTGAATATGATACCTAAGTGTAATATGAGTGGTGTCAAGTCTTTATAGGACAAGTTCACCTTCATATCCATGTAAATTGAGAGAATGCAGCAACATTAATAGAAAACATCAGTGAAAATTAGAGGAAAATTGGACAATCCGATCAAGTTTTCAATTTTTGAAGTTTCAGTGCTGCAATCAGTCGATGAGAAGACTACAACAGCTTGTGATATCCCATGTGTAGAACGATATAAAGAGGATATAAAGAAAATTCTGCAAATTTTCTCTTTTCTCGCTTTATAAAAGAGTGCTTTACTTGCCTCTTTCAGAAAGTGGGGGAATGATATTACCCTGAACATATGCCAGGATGTTTTCACTGTAACAAGTTGAGGGCTTGCATGTGTACTTCTTTCAAAAAATATTTTGGGGAATTCTTTTTATATTTTCCTCTTTTTTTTCCAGGCAGATGACATCACAAACCTTCTCATCCAGCAGAGACAACACAGAAACTTTAGAAATGAAAACTTCTGAACCAATCCACTGATGTGTTTTACTGATATTGCTGCATTCACTCAATCAACATGTATATGTACATATGAAAGTGAACTTGTCCTTCAATATTCATAGTGAGAGTGCAGTAATTCTGTGAATGGCCCATAGCCAAGCGAGAGAATGACATACACCCATGAGATCATCAAATACATGTACATACATCTATGAATATACAAAGAAGCACACACAAATGTAAACACACACACATATATCTATTCATGTTTGTTGTATTTAATTTTTTCTGCAATCACATTATTACTGATTTCACAGCACTTTGCATTACAAACCATTCTCCTGTTTTGCACTTAGAGTGCAAACTATTAATCTTTGTTAAGCACTCATTATTTGACTATGCATGATGTCAGTCTTCTGTCCTCTTTTGAGCTTTACCACATAATGTGACACCTTTGATTGGATTTGGCATCATCACATTTGATACTGTAATTATATTTTGCACAAAAGATAAATGCACAAAGGGAAAGATGAGCAAAAAGCTGTCACACCTGCCATATCCTAATAATCATAAAAATGGAGATGTTCTGAGTTTTACATAAAGCTGCTGGTACATGGCAAACAATTCTTAAATTTTCTCTCACACAAACATACATTCCGTGTACTTTTTGGGTAGCTGCCCTCTTTCTACCGTCTTCACATTTCTACAAGAATCATATGTTTTGAAAACATATACAGTATGCAAGTACAAGTGTACTTTATAGCATGTCAATCACATTTCGCCTCTGCAGAACAGGGCTACCAATAATGACATTCTTTCAAAGGTTGCATGACAAGTTAAACCCTTTACATATATTACTGATGACAAACATGATATGATTTCATTCTACAATTGTATAGAATTTGGTTTACAAAAATATACACAAAATTTCCAGAAAGATGGCAGTGAATGACATAAGTAGCTGCATCTGCTCTCCTTTTCATTTCCACAGTTCAAAGAATGCATTGGCAGTTATCAAGAAAGAGATGTCAAGAGGGAATACTGTACAACAAATTTCAAATCTGATAAATCCTTCATGATTTCACCTAACATGTATTGTCTAATGTATTGTACTTCCTCATTATGTTCATCATGTGTTCATGTGAAAGCCATTGTGTATTTGTGATGGCTGTTTAGTGATGTGATGCCTGGAAGAGATCCATGTGATACCCAGTATGTCAAAAACTTGTACACTGTAACAGGATAAAAAGAAGTTTTTGGTTCGGGTCCATACTTTTCCTGCACTTAAAGCTCATACAATGTATAGATGTTTGATATGAAAAAACTCATTTGTAATCACATTTTTACAATTTGTTTCTGAGAGTGTTTAGTGGTGTGGAGTGTTCAGATGCTCAAGAATGTCCCTTCATCAACTGCTCACTGCAAAGAATACTCCATAAAACACTCCACATACTCCATGTCACATTCATATTTCGTGGCCTATCAACTGAAATTACAGTTTTTATGTATATACTTTAAAAGTGTACAAATACCCTGGAAATCAAATTATGTTCAGCTAGAATACACAAAAGACAGCCATAATTCACCTGTGATAGCCCCTGAAAGTATACATATTTCGAAAAATCAGATCATATCTCTATAACAATTTGGCACTTGTGCTCTGTGCGTTTAAGTTCTCCATAAGCACCGGTACTGATGTGTGTGCATCCTAGCTACATTGGCGTGTATACGTGTACGTTTTTACGAATAATAGCAAGATTCCATGTTGGTCGGTCAAGCTGATGATGCACATGCATTGCACAAAACTACTGTTCAAGACATGTTTGGAAAAAAAAAAATATGTGACCCGCTACAACAAAAGGATTCGAAAGTCGGGGGAGGACAATTTTCGGAAAATGGCATGACATTATTCCCTTACTCTTCTACTTTCATTTCATATATAGCACAACTCATAAAAGTACTCGGTTGCGGAGATATCAATGATCTTACTAACGCATGTCAAGTGGTTGAGGAAATCAGAGTTTTGAGAAAAGCGCCTTCAAAATTTTCTTTCTGACAAGGGGAGGCGAGACACTTTTCACCGCTTGACAATAAAAGGCACGCTCCTAGCGATGTTTATTCAAGCAGAGCGCCAGCGGTCTATGTACGACCAATCAGTAATCAGGATGCCACGCGCTGACCATTAAGATCACTCCCTCGTTGCTAAGGGAGGAGTCTAGCTGCGGCACTAAATCCAAATCTTTGGACATCTTTCTGTTACTTTGAAAGTCGGAAAACCATGGCCCAGAAAAACGCTGGTTTCTTGCCTTTCCTTTGATCATTTAGCTTCGAAATTTCGGCAGATGATAAACAAAACATTAGGCCACAAAATTATGCCAAAAACAGAAATCAGATTGTTTTGACCACTTTTGATGTGACTTCAAACTCGATTTTCTCGGTTCAGCGACTTTAGGATCCTTTTGTTGCAGCGGGTCACATATGTATAGCGCGATTGTTCAGTTGAAAGGATCGGGTCACTGACTAGTCTATTTCAAGTTGTTTTTGTTTTGTATACTTTTTAAGATTTACATTTACACCCCAATAAATTAGAATAGGAGAGACCAAAAAAAAATTATATTTTGCAGAGGGCATGTCTCAAGTACATTCTACAAGTATAGCAATTATAATACTCAGGGTATTGGTACACTTTAATCATGTATCATCACATAATAGATTTCATGGTTAACCAAAAACTGACTCCTGGAACATGATCAGCCCGACGTGATGTGAGAAATATATGTATTGGAGAAACATCCTTAAAATTTGCTTTCTACTAAACAGAACTCATTTAGCATGGATTGTTTTTTGAAACACCTTTACAAACACGTTCTTTAGCAGTTCCAAAAGATTCACATACCCAATACAGGACACTCTTGATCAAATTAACATGGTTATAACGACATTTTGATAAACCAAAGTACTGGCAGGAATTCAAGATCTTACATGTATATGTATCATCAATGAAGTCTATTGCTGAAGACTCAACTTACAATTGCTAAAGAGAATTTCACATTTTACCAAAGGCACTTCAATTTCACAGCAATTGCCACAGAGGAATGTTAATCAGTATAAGAACTGTACCATAATCCAAATGCACAAAATGCATTTCTAAATTTGAAATGTCAATATATCTGAGTGTACAGTCACAGAAGGGTGGGATCACTAGCTGCAGTATCCGCTCAGATTGACCATCCTCCATCCACTTTCATTTCACAGCCTGTGATGAAACTTGCCTGAAAAAAAAAGAGAGAGAAAAAAAAGATGGCTTTGATTGCCAAAGGAAACTGCAAAGAATACAGACTATTTCTGCCATATTACCATCAAGAAATTACATCAATGCTGATGAAATCTGATTTGAAAGAGGCATCTCTAAAAGTTTGTTTGAACATTAAAATTCTGCAAGATGCAACACTTAGAATGGTTACAGGTCAATGGCATGCATATACATATAGTAATATCTCTGCTGATTCTAGCAATACTGTACTTTCAAATACAGTTTATGACATTCTTTTGGTGATAAAGACCTTTCTTATCTTGGCAGAAAATAAATTGTGTAAGAATAAGCTTACAAACAACAAAATCCTAATTTCAGGGTGATATGCAGCAGTTGCACTAAATTTCAAAATGGTCCTAGAAAACAAAGGAAAATTACACCATCTCTAAGGGTAAATTGATTCATTTATTAGATTGAAGTTATTCAGATACAAATTTCTTTGCATAAAGCAATGTGAGTGATTGGGCTAACCATGACAGATGGATGGCTGTAACTGTAACAGATATTGGATAAAGTTTCCTCACCTCATCAGAAGCTAGAAATACTGCAACATTAGAAACTTCCGTCGCACTGCCAAGACGCCCGCCAGGCTGACGTGCAAGAAATGACTTCATGGCCTGTAAGGTAACAGGAATGTTTTTCCTTCATTATTACACATGTATATCTTGATGAATCGCTTATAACAAACACCAAAACAATGAGATTTCATAACTAAGAGCGTTTCTTGAAACATATTTATTTCTATAATACTAACATCTATTACAACATGCCCAATATAAACAGCCAATTTGCTTGATTTCTTTATACATGCAACAAGTACGCTGCATTCACCACCTGACAAATATATGGCACACACAATATCCACATAAGCAGGCAAAGAACATCACATGCTCAGTTCACTGTTTATCCTACAGAATTACTGGTAACAGTTCATAGGAGCCAAAAGCACTACAAGTGAAAAACAAAAAGATGGTGTGAAAAAAAAAAAGAGAGAAAGAAATATAAAGCAAGTACATGTAGACAGAAATGGGGCGAGGACTCAAGGTGACTAGGTAACCTTCATAAGAGTTTAGAGGCATCACAATTGCATCTTATTATAATACAAGCATTCAAATGCAAGCTCTTTTGAGCCAATGATCTATCTGGAAAGAGTATTTTTAGTAGTTTTTCTAGAACACCTTTTTAGTAGAAAAGTGTGATTAGGTAACAATGTCTTTGAGGCCCCTTTTCATTTCTTACAAAAATCCTTAACACACTCCTCACTTTCAACTTTAATAACTTTTGAAGAGATGATAATTTTGCTTTGAAAGTTGGTATTAGTCATGAATAGAAAATGTTCATAGAGCATGCGAAATTTCAGCGTTATCTAGTAATCGCTTCATTTTTGCTGCTATTAGTGTTCTACATCCTGTTTTTTGTCCCTTTCATTGCAAGGCAAGCATGGCTTGGGAAGATTGTACATGCTTAAATTGAACATAATTATACTTCAGAGCCTCTTGTTCAATACACACTTTTCCAGACTGTATGCTTTCTTTCGAATATTTTCATAGGTTCGTAGAGTCCATTTGAATTGAGCTATGTATCACTTTAAAGCTTACAATCTGCTCTTTCAGAATCTGCCCTTAAGTAAACTAAAAGTCAATGTCTGGTGACTTTTATTGGTTTTGTGAGGCACAGTCACATATGCTTGTAAAAGGCATCTCACTGCATGACACGAGTAATACACTCGTGTCAAACTGAACATGCCGAATGATCCTACCAGTACTGTACCTCAGGTTACAACATAGACATCCCCTATGCTACCAGCAAATATCAAATGAA
The DNA here is from genome assembly GCF_964275005.1 of Diadema setosum. Lineage (NCBI taxonomy): Eukaryota > Metazoa > Echinodermata > Echinoidea > Diadematoida > Diadematidae > Diadema > Diadema setosum. The sequence continues at coordinate 17,157,285 of NC_092703.1, read as the reverse complement.
CACTATTGTATGTGAACTGAACACACTTGTTCCATGTCTCCCGTGTCAGCCATTCTCTGCCTGAGTGATGGGGTGTCGATAGTTCCGGGGCAGATACAGTTACATCGGATGCCCTTGCTGACATAGTCTGCTGCCACTCCTTTGGTAAAGCCAATCACTGCAGCTTTAGTTGTGCCATACACACATCTGTTGACTGCACCTATTACATGAATTTTGAAGAATTTATAATATGATAAACACAGATAATATGGAGGAAGCATTGTTCTTCCACATAGTAATTTTGCTCCACATTTGAAAATGCACTTTGAGACAATGCACACTTTAATATGTGAAATATTTTGACTTCATTCTACTCAGCGGATGTGTAAATACACTGGTGTACTACACAATTGAAAAGTAGAGTTAAAATATGTTGAAACTTGAATATGAAGACATTTCATTTTGTAAACTAATGGGTACTCAACTGACGTTGCACATGGTGTGTAAAATCTTAAGGATTACAGACACAGTTGAAGTGCTTACCAATCTTTCCACTGCTAAGAAGCTCAGCAGCCAATATGTAATGCTTATGCAGTGTACATGTACATTAGACACATGGATACAGCATGTGACTTTTGCATGTATGATCTACTTCATTAAGGGCAATACAGTAACATTTGGTTACTGTACTAATTATGGGTTCAATGGAATTGCATTGCACAAATCTTTAAAAATGAGTGACATTTCACTCCAATGTATTAACATGCAAATAATATGTTTGTTCACCTTATCATATTTGTGATCATATGATATTCATGCTCTCAAACAATGATCATATTCCTTCTATGCAAACTTAGTGTACATGTTAATCATGGACGTTACCCAACTATTGTGCTGTGGGAAAGACTTTGCCCTTTGAAGACCCTGTTGAGAATACTAGTAATCCAAGTTGTTATCTTTAATGTTGACACTTGCTCAGTGACTGGAAAAGCTATTGTTCCACATTTGTTGAAGTGAAACCTTGCAGACAGTTAACAGATAGGTAAGATAAAGTTTTGAAAAGGAAATTTAAATTTGGGTGTCTTGGCCCATGCCCTAACAATGAAATTGCCTAGACATGAATGCAGAAAATGTCCCAAGAACATACAAAAAAAACAAAGTTGTTTTGGTGAACTTAGCACAGGAAGATAGTCCTTCAAAAGTACAGCAAGCACTGAATAGTCACTTCAAAACAATTATTTTTCTAGAAATTTTTCTAAAAGCAGATGTAAGCAATAGTTACAACACTAGAACATGATTAAAACATTTATTTTGACTGTAAAGAGACACACACACACAAAAACAAACAAACAAAACCAACAACATAGAGTTGCAATCAAAATCATTAAAAAAAAAAAATATGAGTAGTGTACCTTTTATGCTGGATGCTACCGAGGACATGTTTATGATACTTCCACTCTTCTGTTCTAGCATCTGTGAAATGAAAGTTATAGTAAGAATCACAAGTACGTCATTCTTTATGTCTTCAGTAACACTATATGAGAACCCCCATTTTTGTATCATGGTTTTATGCTATATGTGTAACCATTGGTATGAAAAATAACTACAATATACAAAGACCAAACAATCTAATAATCCACTAAAATCTCATGATGCATTGACATAAAGGGACTGTACAGTACTGGTTGAGGTGGGGATTCGGGTTTATAACATTCCTAAGTGAGATAAAGAGAAACCTCTTATGGAATATGAAAGAGCATGTAATTTTAAGAAGGATTCAACGTTTATTTGATGAAATTTGGTTTTCAAATGGCTGAGATATCCGAAAAAGTGATAATAATAAAAGGCGACAGGCCACACCTTTTATTAGGATCTCTTTGTTTCACCTTGTTTTTGGATATCTCGGCCATTTCGAAACTGATTTTCATCAAATAAACTTTTGATACCCCTTAGAATTGCATGATCTTTGACATCTCATAGAGTGGTTTCTGAATATCTCGCAAAATGTTAAAAGCTAAATCCTCACCTCAAACAGAACTGTACAGTATACAAAGTATACAAGGCACACATGAAATTTCCTAAATCAATGATGTTCACTCTCTGTCTTGCCTAAGTCCAATACTCCCATCTTTAGTAATTTTGCCGACACCTCACACTTCTGATAATGATTCATTATAAATTCAGAAATCACACACACAAAAAGTATCAACGAAACAAAATTTGCAATGAGTATACAGTATTCATTGTAACAAATGTATCCAGTGACCTGGATAATAACAACATGTAAAGTGCATTGAAATTCTTAACAAGTCTGAAATGCGCTACATGTATATAAAATCAATATACATTGTATTATTATTATTACTATTATTCAATGCAATGTGCTCATGAAAAGGATATCACACCTTTGGTAAGATGGCCTTGGTCATGAAAAACATGGCTTTCACGTTCAAGTTCATGGAAAAGTCAAAGTCTTTCTCCTCTGTGTCCAGGACTGTACCATGAAAGACAAAACTGCATGGAAGTAGAAATGTGACAAGAAAATTTCTGGTGTCTGCAATCCTCAAGTATACATGTATAAGAAAATCTCAGGACTAAAGTCTGAAAAATTCTAGCCATGATCTGGAGCTTTGGAATGCCACTTGCAGCATCTTGAAGCAAAACATATATATTGTGTAATTCTTCACCAAGGTGGAGCACTGGCAAATTGAAATGTAATTTACCTAATATTCTCCTTGTACAATAACAATGTGCAAAGGTTCATTCCTGCTAAAATTCTGCCAAAATTATTACATGTGCAGTTAATTCTTGTATTCTATGGTATACTATTATAGAAAAAAAAAGAACTGTAAATAATCTTGCAGCTCAAATGAAACTATTTTTTTTTTTTATGTTACAATAAGAGAGTGGGAAAACAAAACAAGTTTTTTTTTATGTGTTTACCTCAACAATACTTTTTTCTTTAACTTTGTATGAACTTCTGCTGGTTTTGAGTGTTTATAACATACTGGTCCTATGACATAAATGAATCGCCCAAGAGGAGAACACAAAATGCATTTATAAAATTACTTACATCTGGGGATCATCCAATCTTTCAGAGGGGTGTTGATGCTTGTAAGTTGTATGTTATTGAGAAGACTCTTCATTAGATGCCTGGACTCACCATTCAAATACAGTACAGCACTAATAGTGTACCATTAGTACTGTAAGCAACAACACCAACAACAGGATTCATTCATATTTACCCAGCACAGTTGAAGAGCACATCAATCTTAGCTGGTAACCCAGCAACATAGGCCGCTACATCCTCCTTATTTGTGACATCTAGTTTACCCACAGTAATGCCTTAAATGCACACATAAGCACACACAAAAGAAAGAGAGAAGAGACTGTAATGGGTCATAATCTGAAGATGGGAACAAAGACATTCTTGTTGGATATTAAAGGGAATGACTAGTAACTGATCAGTGGGAATCAGTGGGAATGCTGGAGGTTGACTGTTCCAACCCTTGTGGGATTCATTTAAGAGTACATTATCTATTGTTAGTGAAAATTATTTGCTTCAGAATGGTCTCATATTCAAGTAATGTGCAGTTAAATGTTTCGAGGTTAGCATTCCTGTACAGTGAAGGGGCCTTAAACTGCACATTACTTGAATATGAGACCATTCTGAAGCAAGTAATTTTCACACAACAATAGATATATAATTTAAACTGCACATTACTTGAATATGAGACCATTCTGAAGCAAGTAATTTTCACACAACAATAGATATATAATTTACTCTTAAATGAATCCCACAAAGATTGGAACAATCATCCCCAAGCATTCCCACTGATCAGTTACTAGCCATCCCCTTTAACCCTAAAGGGGCCGGGCTTTTTTGGCTATGCTCAGACCGGGGGGGGGGGGGGGGGGGGAGGGATTCCGCCCCCCCCCCCCCCCCCCCCGAGATCTCGGCCATCAGTGGTGCGATCGCGATGAAATTTTGCATGCGTGAGACCCGCGTCATAATCTACAAGATTGTGTCATAAGATTTTTTGAAACAATCAATTTCTAATTTTAATTAATTAATTATGCAAATTAAGCTCAAGGTGATATTTTAGCTTAATTAAAAGCATTGGGAGTCTAATTTTTGATCTGTAAATCTGTTTTAGCATATTCAACAATTATACATCACAAAAACTTCCAAAACTCATTTCATTTCTTATGTATTTTATTGTTTTCAGAATTTCTTATGTATTTCTTTGTTTTTCAACTTTTGTTTATTCTTTGTTTTTTCATTGGAAATTGTCACTGACCACTTTTCTACCATAATTAGCACAAAATTAATCAATGAAAGTGATTAATTGTAAAAATAATCAGGTTTTTATGCCTTTCATGACAGAGCACTGTTTTCCATAGGAAATGTACACAAAATCACAAAATTGTGCCCGTTTTGGAGCGACATTCCGTTACAAAAATGGGCGTGGCTTCGCAAAAGTATGCGCGGACGTTGCAAATTTGGTCTCAAAAGTTGCGCGAGACTTGAACGAAGAAAGTCAAGAAGCCTCGCGATGAGGCCTTCTCGCGTTACAGAATTATAGCGCGAAACGTCGAGGGGGGGGGGCGGATTCCGCCCCCCCCCCCGGCCCTTTTAGGGTTAAATGCAACACTGGTCAGAGTTTCGGTTAGGGTTAGGATTAGGTTCAGGATTAGGGTTTAGGGTCAGGGTTAGAGTTTGGGTTAGGGTTAGGATTAGATTCAGGATTAGGGTTTAGGGTCAGGGTTAGAGTTTGGGTTAGGGTTAGGATTAGGTTCAGAATTAGGATTAGGGTTACGGTCAGGGGAAGGGTCTAGGGTAATTGGCCAGGGTGTAATTGCCCAAGAACCCTTCCTGACATATTATATATTCAGGCATTTATATCTCCCGTCATATCCCCATCATCTATTAACTTGGAGATATAATTCTCTTGTTGAGAATGAAATGAAAAGATCTATATGGGTAGTTACCTGCAGTGTCTTTGAGTTCATTCAGTTTCTCAAGGTTGATATCTGTGGCATACACAGAAGCACCTTCTCTGGCAAATACCTGCACAATAAACAAGAAGCGTGCACAAAATATTTTCGATTTATTTTCTTTCCAGCTCACTTTGCAGGATGTACAATGCAGATTTCTGGGCCCTATTTCATAAAAAAAAGTTTGTAAATATGATAGCAACTCTTGCTGGAATGGCAATTGTCATGTAACAAGAATCCAGCTTACCTGATTGGCTGTTAAGAAGTTGCCATTTCAGCAAGAGTTGCTATCCTAACATCTTTTGTGAAATGGGGCCCTGGTCAACACGTTACTTATTGTGACAAGATAAACTAGAAATGTCGCTACAGCGACTGGTTATACCCCCGCCAAACAACATTTCATAAGCTTTGGTCAAAACAACATTTGATAAGCTTTGGTCAAAAAACTGAGGAAGTAGTTAAATCCGCAAGATCTTTCCTTGATCTTCTGCCATTAATATGCCGTTACCATGGCAACGTACTTTCGGGTACTGTTGAAAAATGCGTCTTGCACATCTACAACCAAAGGCACACATCTGTACCAAGTTTCATGGAAATTGGGCAAAAACTGAGGAAGTAGTTTGCAACACAAAATTTTCCATCATTTTGGCTCATAATATGTGAGCTGTTACCATGGCAACATACTTTTTGTTACTGTCAAGAAATGTGTCATGCTGACCTATATCCTAAGACAAACATTCAATATGAATTCCATGAGAATTGGAAGAACACTGATGAAGCAGTTTTGCCATGAAGCATTTTGCCCTATATTTTACCAATAACATGCCGTTACCATGGCAATGCACTTTTTGCCACTGCGGAAATATGTGTCTTGCACATTAACATATTCAGATGAACATCTGTACCTAATTTCATAAAAATTGATCAAAAACTGTGGGAGTTCGCGACGCAAGATTTGTACCCATTTTTGCCCATAATATGCCATTACCATGGCAACGTACTTTTGGGTACTGTCAAAAAATATGTCTTGCACATCTACAACCCAAGGCACACATCTGTGCCAAGTTTTATGGGAATCGGTTGAAAACTGAGGAAGTAGTTCGCGACGCAAGATTTGTACCCATTTTTGCCCATAATATGCCGTTACCATGGCAACATACTTTTGGGTACTGTCAAAAAATACGTCTTGCACATCTACAACCCAAGGCACACATCTGTGCTAAGTTTTATGGGAATCGGTCGAAAACTGAGGAAGTAGTTCGCGACGCAAGATTTGTACCCATTTTTGCCCATAATATGCCGTTACCATGGCAACATACTTTTGGGTACTGTCAAAAAATACGTCTTGCACATCTACAACCCAAGGCACACATCTGTGCCAAGTTTTATGGGAATCGGTTGAAAACTGAGGAAGTAGTTCGCGACGCAAGATTTGCAACGGACTGACCGCCCGACCGCCCGCCCGACCGCCCGCCCGACCGACCGCCCGACTGCCCGACCGACCGTCCGCTGATTCCTATATACCCCCTTCAAACTTCGTTTGGCGGGGGTATAACTACTGAGTATATTGTACGCCCAAGTTGTTCTATATCCATCAGCTGATAGTGAACATTGCCACTTATCATTTCAATCCTCAATCAATTTAATGCCTATAAAGCAAAAGTATGGTTTTGAAATGAAGGGCTTGAGGAGAAAGATAATCATAATTTTTGTTTGTTAGATGTTTCCCCGAAAACAAAATAGGATGTAACTTATATACATGACATATACATGCAATAATCATAATAATAATAATAATAACTGACAGTGCCTATATAGCGTATAACACAAAGTGATAATGTCCCTATGAGTTCAAAAAATGGAAAGATTATACAAAAACATACAATTCCAATTACAATGATGGTACCGAGTTTCATGTTTGCTTACATGGATATTTTTTTATTTGGATTATGATTATGCCAGTATATGCTCCACTTGATCATTATTCTTCCCCTCCATTAATGCATTTATTTGTCACCACACAATCAGACCTTGTGAGAGTAAAGATTCAAGAAATTTTGTGTCATGGTTGTATGTGTGACATATATTTCTCTATAGATATTATGTCAGTCAGTGCTTTCGCTATCTTCCCGTTTTCCAGTAATCTCATCATTGCAGTCCTAAGATACTCTATTATTGCAAATTGCTATTATCAGTGAAGACCCCAGAAGATATGCTGCATTAAGGCCGTTAGGATTAAAGTCCCCTGAAACCAAGGATTGAGGTTGTATTGATGACACATATGCCTGTATGTGTATCATATACACTGACTTTTTCACTACTTCTGCGCTGTGCCCCCTTTTGTCCTTGCACTTCTAACTATTTTGACATTTAAGCCTCAACTTGCTATGAGCAATTATCCTGGAATATAATGCTGTTTTAAAGGGGAATGAAACCAACTAATGGTATTACGTGGATTGAACGAACGTAAAAATATTAGTATGACACATTGCAGTAAAGTTTGAGGAAGACCAGAAAATCCATTCAGAAGTTTGCTGGATAAGAAGACTAAGCTAACAATTCAAGATATTTAACAGAAAGCAATATACTGACATATATAAAGAGAATTCAACAAATAATATATCGATTTCATTTTCCAGCATAATGAAATCTGAGCATTTGGCTTACCTCTTTTATAAGGCAGGGGCCTAATAGCCTATATACTACTCTCAGTAACAAGAGGAAAAATATGCCATGACAAATAATTTCCAGTACTTTCCCATTTTCGTATCCAGCAATTGTATGAGGCTTACCGAAACTTTATAAATTTCTAGCTTTTGAAGAGATTGCTTGATTTTCCTCAAACTTCATTCATGTGTTCTAATTTTCTGTATTCACTCAGCCCAATATGAAATGTTTAGAATAAATATTTGGGTGTCATTTCCCTTTCTTTAAGTCTGTAAGAAGTTAACCCGTTGAGGACAAGTCCCGAGTATATTCGGGCAAGGGTCTATGGGAAATGCATGCTGTAGCAAAATCAGCCCATCCACAATGGGTTAAAGCCCCTGAAATCAAGGAGGTCATACAGACCGGTAGGCCTAGGCCTACAGGCTATAGTATGAAACATGCTAAAGCGAGTAAAGGACAAGTTCACCTTCATAAACATAAGGATTGAGAGAATGTAGCAATATTAGTAGAACACATCATTGAAAGTTTGAGGAAAATTTATCTTTTGAAAAAAGTACACATTCCCTTGACTCGTTTCCGACATATGTTATGGGTAATATTATTCCCCTTGCCCTTAGAAAGAGGCAAGTCAAGTGCTCTTTTATTATGCGAAAAAAGTGAAAATATGTTGAATTTTCTTTATATTTTCTTTATACTGTTGTACGCATATGACTTACAAGATATAGTAGTCTCCTCATCCACGGTTCCAACACAAAAATTTTAAAAATTCATAACTTTTGCATCAATTGTCCAATTTTCCTCAAACTTTCACTGATGTGTTCTACTAATATTGCTGCATTCTCTCAATCCTTATGTTTATGACGGTGAACTTGTCCTTTAACTATACACAGCCCAGTCGCTGTGGCTGTGCGAAGTGCTTCGCACAGCGTCTGGTCGGGCTAGAAACATGTGTGCCTGTATATATACAGTACTTCCCTTGACCTTTTGCCTACCTCCTGCCCCCAATCTCGAAGTAATCCCATCTTGCTACTATGACTGGACTACTATGAGCAAATAAAAGACCCCAGAAAATGTGCTTTTTAGCCCTCTAATAAACTGAGTCCCCTCACACCAAGTCCAAGGCAAGGGCAAGGAGGTTGGATTGGGTACTGCTAGTATATTCCTGTTTATATTCATCTTTTAAAATGCCAAAGTTCACAAATACCTTTCATTGCAATTTCCCAAAGTGTATTTTTAAACTGAATGCCAATTTTTACTATAAAAGCAGGGAGGTGGCTATGATAAAAAGGGAAACCCAACCTCTATGTGGGAAGAAGTGGGCGGGGTTGCTGATCGCGGGACGCGTACTTTGTGCATTGGCCACCTCCCTAATTGTATCCATGTATCCCACATGTCATGACCTGGTGCGTGGAGTGAGCAGAAGCATGCAGCAGGTGTATAGAAGACAAGGCGCCTTACCTCTGCGGTAGCTCTCCCGATGCCTTGAGCAGCTGCAGTAACAACTGCAACTTTTCCGTCCAGACGACCCATACTTAATTTAAACTTCACTCAAAGATAATAAGGAAATGTGATTATATAAATCGACGCGATCACGCAAATAATTACTGTTAACACGCAGCAACCAACCAGTGTAGTGTAGTCGAAATCCCAGGTTTCGCGTAGCGGACATGACAGCTACTAAGTACGATGTTTTGCTGTCCGGTACCTGTGCGTCATTCATGACCTTTTTGCATTTGACAAGCAAAGGTCCTTTGCGACACCACAAGGCCTGCAACGGCCTAGGGTACTCGTAAGCTAATTGATAAGTGCAATATACATTAGTACTCCTTGACGAGATGCTGCCCAAAGAGTGTAGAAGCGCACGCAGCGCTATTTTTAGCATTTCTTTTCCACCTTCCCCTGATCATCGGAGCTACAAACGAAGGTCGTTTGTAGCTCCATGTCCTGATCTATCATAAGGAAAATGAAGTTATGCTGCTTGGGGCGTGGGTGGGGGTGCTGTGATCGAGCTTGAGCCGGGAAATATGCAAAAAACAAGAAATGTGAAAACAACAGCTAGGTAATTGTGCAAACGTCTCGCTGTGAAATACATGTATGCAAACTCTAAAATTGCACCAGCGGTAAATGTAAAAACACGACGCCGTGATAATGTGCAAACGTTCAATTTCGACCGGAAATGTGTGAATTTCTAAGATTGCACCAGTGGCAATACTGACGCCGTGAAATGTGCAAACGGCATCCTGGAATTAATGATAGTAATATTTTCTATATTTACCGCAAATTACAAGGAAGCTTGAGAAAGAAGATCTCGAAGGAGAGATAGAAAAAAAAATATAAGCATTCCTTGCTTTGCAATTACATAAAATCAATAAACCACAAAAAGGTGTGTTACCATTTCGAATTTGATCGAATGGGAAGATTGTTTCAAAGATATGAAGCTGCATTAGAGAATGAACATTGACCATAATAATTGTTTGTAAGAATGAGACCGAGTAAGATCTCAAAACCCGGACAGGATTATATTCAGGAAGGAGTTCAGAAAGATATGAAGGGTCCAGGCCATGATAATAAAAAGTATGAAGGAGAATTTCGCAGGTAATGACTATTGTGAGAAGTAATGAGGAAGCCAGTGCGGTAGCGAGGAGCAAAGGAAACAATAGCCCCCCCCCCCCCCCCATCACTCAGGTGGTCCCTGTACCGCATGAGATGCGCGTTCCCTTAGGCCTATATTATATTTACGTTTAACCCATTCGGGGGAAAAATCCCGGAAAATCGTTGAAATAGGAGGCCGTACAGGAATTTTCATGCAAATATTTTTAATTAGGGGTAGTTTTCAAAATCTTCCCCCAACAATCTTGAAATGGGGTCCCCGAATAGGGTTATTTTCAAACCCCCGAAAAATTCCAAAATATGGGCGTGCAGCTTAATTTTTGGTATTTTCCCGATTCCCCCGAATGTGCTTACTGTGCCCGTTTTGTTACAAAGCATGCCTGGTTGGCCTTCTTTTCGCAGTGAAGTATCCTCCTCCGGGTTATATTCAGCATAAAAAGTCTCTATAGACATTCCTGTCCATGCAAGTGTTGAAATTGGGGACACTCTATAATTCACCTCAGACTCTCCCTTAGTTTTGGGAGGGAGGGGGAATGCTTGTCAAGATAACCATTTTCATAATCTTAAAAAACTTCTTTGTATAGGTAGTAGACTTTCATTAAACTTGACACTAGGGAGGTGGCCCTATTGGCAAATAGCATCTCTAGGGTGATAGAATCTCTCCTTTTGTTCACATGAGCATGACCGGCGCCGCTTTTTCAAAAGTGTGTGTGTGTGGGGGGGGGGGGGGTTCACTTCCGGGTTTCATCATCAGCTAACAAGCAAAAAAAAAAAAAAAAAAATCCTTCAACGCAAAGAGAGAGAGAGAGAGAAAGGTTTTCAAAAAACCTTCTCTTTATATCATTAGACCTATTGCGCTAATAGTATAAAGTAGGCCTATACATACTATGATGAAGTTTCTGATTCGCTTACGGCGGATCTGTTGTTTATCTTGAAACTCAAAAAGTAAGTGATTTACACATTTAAAGGGGAAAAATAAGATGATAATAGCAATAGGCCTATAAAGTTGTGCTACTTCAACCAATTAGATTGGTATGAATATACTGTAATTATCATTGTCACATTTACGAGCGAATGCTATGCATAAAATACAGTTTCGCTGCGGGAGTCATCATTTCCCCAATGTAAGTGGGCGATATGGAGGATTAGCAAGGCCAAGCAGAGTGTATACCTTGTATAGTGTTAGTTTAATAATGGTGATGAGTTTCATTGTGTTCCAGTGCGAATTATTTTCCGAGGAAAGGAAAGTTTATATTTCAAAGAAATTATACGTATGAATTAGGCCAAATACAGTCCTCTGAAAATAAACGAGTTATTTAATACTAAAAATAAAAAGGTGCTGTTCAAACTTGCTAAGTTTGTTAAGTGAAATTACAGAAGTCTAGTTCATAATTTTTTTAAAGAAGTGTTTTTACTTTTTACCTCTTTGCATATTTGTTCACTTCATAAATGATGAGTTTTCAAAACTGCTATTTTGTGATTGTTTCATGTTGTACAATATTGTAATGTTAAATTTTTCATACTCCTGAAGGGAACGAAAGAGATAAGTTTAAAGTTCAAAAATCAAAGATCAAGGCTTTGACAAAAAAAAAAGAAGCAAAAACAAAAACCCAAAACAACCTGGGGAAATCGGAAAACAATATCACTATGACAAAACGTACCATGAATCTATACTCTCCGTGGCCGGTGGTTATAAAGGGCGTCGATAATTCCAAAAGAAATTGCGTGGTTTAGACTAGATCTATACATAGGCCTACAACATCAAATTGAAAAAAAAAAGAATGATTAGAAGATTTGCTTTCCTTTTAGAGTTGTTCAGATACCATAGATACATTACGCAATCATTATGCTAGCCCCCCCCCCCCCCACCCCGCGTGTTTTTTTTTAGACGGCGCAGATTGGGGACCCTAAAAATCTATTGGGGACCCTATCCCTAAACCTAATCCTAGTCCTAACCCTAACCATCAAACCCTAACCCCAACCCTAACCCTAACCCTAACCAAAAACCCTAACCCAACGTTTTTCCCATAGGTTTAACACGCGCCATGCCCCAATCTGTGCCTTGTCTCAAAAAAACAAAAACAAAAAACGCCCCCCCCCCCCCCCCCCCCCCCGCATTACGTGGACTCATGCTAGCTCAGAACGTGAACAGGGAGGTGGAAGAGAGAACCTCCCTGCTCAGCAGAAGCACTGCACTCGGGTAGCACCCACCGAATAACTGAAGTAGCACCTCCCTGGGTAGACGTATACACCAAGCACCACTACACCGACCGCACCTCCATGTATCATGCACACGCACGCGAGCAGCACGTTACACCGACCGAGCTCACAATCACCGCGCGCGTTTGTGTACAGAAAGACTACGAACGTGTTAGAGCGAGTGCTAGTGTCATCCACAGAACTGTGGTGTCATCGAGTGACTGCTGAGCTGAGCAGATTCTGAACGAATTCTGTACAGTAACTGCCGCCATTTACATTATGTTCAACTCATGACCTGGTGATAAGTAAAGAGCTCAGGACAAGTGTCGAATTATATCGTCAAGTTGTTCTTGAATGGTGATAAGGCGCCAGCAATCCATCTAACAGTTAGTGAACTATACACGGCAGCCAGCTGGCAGCAGAGCTCTGGTCCTGGAGCAGCACAATTCCGCTGGTACGTACAGCCGCCAGAGCAGGGGACTCGATCGTTCACAATCGACCCACCGTTAGCGTGCTTCACTTGTGTGAGAGCGACATCATTTAATACACTATACATCACAAGTTCGTCATCGGAGTTTATTTTGTGTGTTTTCAACAGTTGAAAAAACAAAACAAAACAAGAAATGGCGCTTCCTGACCACAGGGTAATTTCCATTCAGAGTCACGTTGTATCTGGATACGTGGGAAACAAGTCTGCCGTCTTTCCAATGCAGGTAAGATGAACTGTCTGTAACTTAAGTCCGTGACCCATTCCATGCACGCGTTGGCCTGAGCTGATGCTGTATGTGCTGTGGTCGGCCGGGACTTGCCGGGCCGGGTGACTATGGTGCATGGTGACAGGCCGACCCCTATTCTAGGAGAGCCACACGTTCGGCCCCGTTTCATAAAAGATGTTAGGATGTCAACTCTTGCTGGAACGACAACTTCCCATAGCAACAGCCAATCAGGATGCTGCATTCTTGTCGTTGCCATGACAATTGACATTCCAGCAAGAGTTGTTATCATATCAACTTTTTATGAAACGGGGCCCAGGGTCGCTGCATGTCTCGAGCAATAATGCAGTAGGCCCTATAGCGTCAGTGCCAGTGTCAGTGTTGATTGACACCAACTAAATTTCATCGAGTTGTAACTAAAAGACAATTTTTTTTTTTTTTTTTTAATGATTTGCTCAAGTCAAGATAAAGTACCAGGTACCAGAAAAGTGCTTATAAAAATGACATTACAAAGCCTGCACCAAGGTTTGACCTCCTGTGCCAAATTTGACCATGTGCAAAACGTACAAGCATAGGTTTCTGCATGTTCATGATATAGCTGCTGGTTAAATTTTAGACAGCATTTAGAATATGGTCGAATTATGCCTCTATGGCCATGGGTGCGGTGGCTTGCTTTACTAAATTTACTCAAAAGCAGAGGTCATATCTAAACCTGCAAACCAATAACGTTAAGAGTTAGGGCATCTAAAGTTCAGCTGTAGCTTGACCAAACTTAGTTAAATTTGCATTTAATGTTTTTCAACATATTAAAATCATTATTTTCATTGTAAATTTGAACCTCAGTGGATCACAGCACAGGCTTGCAGCATCATGAAATCATTTGGCTTTTTATACAGTAAAAATATCAGCTACATCATGGACCTACAACAGTAATGCTGCAGCATCGTGTAGCTGATAATTATTCTGTGTTATTATAAAAGCATAATAGCGTCAGGAGAAATGCTTTTTCAACCAACCGCGACTGCAATACTGAACAACATCGCCAGTCAAAGCCAAATGTGGCACTGTCTGAAGTAGTTCAAGTTCACTTTCCTATGATATTTGTATTCTCCAGTAAAGTAACTCAAGTTGTTAAACATATGTATTCCTCCCACATTCCTCTGAGAACCTGTGCACAGTGCTCCAAAATGAGATTATTTTTGCCCTCAACAAAGGACAGACAGGTTGGTAATCTGTCTGCAAGAAAACAGTTTTAGAAAGCAGTTCAGTACATGTATCCCCTTTTGCACGGTCAACTGCATACGCCATCAGACAATCAAACACATACGCAACTGAATGGGGTTACCAAAAGTCTATTGTATCTAGATACAAAGCCCAATACAATGCTGTGTATGTCATCATACAAGTTTTTAAAGCAAAACAAGCTCACTGCTATGTTGTAAAAGGTAAATTTATTAATAGTCGAGTAGTATATGCACTTTTGCAGAAAAGGAACAGAAAGAGAACAGATATTGATAGAAGAAACTCAGTTGATCTACATGTATGTCAAACATTAATTACAGCCGATATAAATGTATGTGTCTTTAAGTGTGTTCGGGGGATGGGCATACAACATAAATATTTATGTACATTGTATGTGGAGTTCTAGGCCTGTACATGTATGTACACAACTAGAGTTCTATTGCAGAGAGTAACTTTGAACCTGTGATGATATAACATTATATTGGAAACACTGTGAGCATACTGTGATAATATGTTAGGCCCCCATGTCTATTGGTCACCAGTATTGCTTGGCATCATTACTAGCTTTTATATGTTAGCCTGGACTGCGGGTTTGATGTTTGCAAACCAAACTACAATTGTGGTTCATCTCCTCCTTCCCCATAGGTAGTTGCTGGAATCACTCCTTGTACTATTTTCCTTCAACCAGGTCCTTGGATATGAGGTAGATGCTGTCAACTCAGTACAGCTGTGCTGTCACACAGGATACAAGCATTTTCAAGGTCAGGTCCTGAACGATTCGGACCTGAGGACGCTCTTTGATGGTCTCAAACTGAATGACATTCATCAGTACTCCCACCTCCTGACAGGTTAGTTGCATTTATCAGTACAATGTGCACTATAGTGTTTGTAATACTAATGAAAATTCATCATTAAAGAAAGTACATTTCTAGTCTGATTATGTGCGCGTAAGGATATTTCAACTTGCAAATTTTTCATCCTTCCCCCTCCTAACCAGGCTATGTAGGGTCAGAGTCCTTCCTCCATGAGGTCATACGAGTGGTCAAGGAGCTCAGGGAAGCCAACCCGGACATCACCTACGTCTGTGACCCTGTTCTTGGGGACAATGGTCACTTCTATGTGCCCAAGGAGCTGATGCCCATCTACAGAGACCAGCTGCTTCCACTTGCAGACATAATCACTCCCAACCAGTTTGAAGCGGAGTAAGTGTTGAGCAGTAGGGCATTGGTTCCCTCTCATTCAATGTATTTGCCCCACAGTGGGCCCCATTTCTAACTTACCCTCATATCATTTGTTGAAATGGATGTAATTATAATTTTGTCTTTTTCTTTGCACTTTGAACCAAGAGCCAGTTAAAAATTTTTTTATGCATTGACATTATCCTTGTATAATTGGCATGAATTTTATACTTTTGGACATTCGTGAAACATAAGATTTCATATTTAATGTCCAAGTGGGGTCTAGGGCAATTAACCCCTGGGCAATTACCCCGGACCCTTCCCCTGTCCCTAATCCTAATCCTAATCCTGAAACTAATCCTAACCATAACCCAAACTCCTAACACTAAACCTAACCCTAACCCTAATCTTAACTCTAACTTTACCACTAACCAGTATTCAGCCGGGGGGTAATTGCCCTCTGGGGATAATTGCCCGGACACGGTCCAAGTGTTAAAGGTAGGGGATACCTTTTACAGACCTCCCAAAATGCAGCAAAACATTAAATATGAACCATAGGGGACTTGTTTAGGCCACTGCTGAGAAATTTGGAAGTTAACAGTTATCTACAATTTGAATAATGCACAAAACTCAACTACTCAGTAGTTCTGTGTGTCAGCCACACTTCAGCCTTTTTGTTGCAGTCTTCTGTATTTTTTATCTATAAACACAAATCTAAAAGTATAAGAGCTGATGTAATAACATATAGAGTGTGTGGCAAGAATGTATATAGAAATGTTTGTAAGTTTTGATGAACTTTCTTCACAAAATAGACATGATGGACACACATGCAGTGCATGGGTCTGCAAAGGTAGCCTAGTAATGTACTGGAATTTACGGTGAGCCCCGAAAAAATTCAATTCAAAATCTAACGGTCAATAAAAATATACTTGTAAATGTTACCTTCCACTTTCATTACTTTATGGGAGTTTCTAAAATGATACTCTCTTCAACATACCACTGTATTTATACAACTCTTCATTTGAGGCATGCAAATGGGATTCCCTACCTTTAACGAAATTTCTAACATTATGTTTGTAGGATTTTAATCTTAATTGAATTCAACTTAGACATGGAATGAAAATGCAAAAACTGTTTGAGGTATTCCAGAAAGGGATGAAACATTTTGGACAATCTCTATCATGTCAGGTTGCTCTCAGGTGTAACCATCAACGATGAAGAGTCGGCTCTCCGTGCCATAAGCATCCTCCATGACAAGGGCATTAAGACTGTCATCCTGAGCAGCTTTGAGGCTGGCAAAGAAGACAAGCTTGTTACCCTGGGGTCAACTGTCAAAGGTTAGTGAGTGTTCCATAAAGCAGTGTATTTATACATTCATGAGACTAAATACTATTAGTTATCCCCTGCTTGTTCACGAAATACGGGCAAATATCTACGGTCTGGTGCCATATTCCATGAGGCCGAAGGCCGAATGGAATATGGCACCAGACCGTAGATATTTTCCGTATTTCGTAAGAACAAGCAGGGGGTAACGATTTTATCTTTTAGTGTAAGTGCTAACCTTCTTCTCGCTGATTTCCTCTCGTGAATGATGTTGAAATCGCCGGCTGTCAGCCATGACCATGTTGACTTAGGCCTACGTCTCGCGAGCGAGCTGATTACTGCATGCGATGCGCGCATACTGTACACGTACAAGCCATAAGATACTGCAGTGCAGTAGCCAGATAAGTTGCTGTTGTTTATCAAGCGTCTAGTGGTCTCAGGTTATGTGCGCAATACGCTTGAGGACCGCGCGCTGTCCATTTGTTTTGTACAGGATTAGCGCGCACTTTCCTATAAGCGTCTTTGGTACACGCGCAGCTGGCTGTGTAATACAGTATCATGACGTCATATCCACGGAATACGGGATATATTCAGTGGTTGATTGACCAATGAGATTACAGAATTCACGATCACTAAAAGATAAATACTTGCCCCAGTAACATCCTATTGATCTTTTTGTGTACATTAAAGGGAAGATAAACCCCAAGAGCAATGTGGATTGAGTGAAAGCAGCAACATTAGTAGAACACATCAGTGAAAGTTTGAGAAAATTGGACAATCGATGCAAAAGTTATTAATTTTTAAAGTTTTGGTGTTGGAACCGCTGGATGAGGAGACTACTAGAGGATATGACGTATGAGTGGACAACAATACAAAGAAAATATAAAGGAAATTCAACAAAAATTCACTTTTCTAGAATCATGAAAGAGCAATGGACCAACCTCTTTCAGAAAGCAGGGGGAATAATTGCTACCCTTAACATATATCAATATCAAGTTGATGGAATTTGTAATTTTCATGAAAAATGGATTTTTGTAGAATTTTCTTTATATTTTCTTGGTATTGTTGTCCACTCATACGTCATATCCTCTAGTAGTCTCCTCATCCAGCGGTTCCAACACCAAAACTTTAAAAATTCATAACTTTTGCATCGATTGTCCGATTTTCTTCAAACTTTCACTGATGTGTTCTACTAATGTTGCTGCTTTCACTCAATCCACATTGCTCTTGGGGTTTATCTTCCCTTTAATAGAAATAAAAATTAATGAAAAAAATACTACACACTTCCACAGACATATGTGTTGCAAGTAATGTTTATGATTTATATGAACAAAGCCAAGTGTTTGTTTGTTGTTGTTGTTGTTGTTTGTTTGTTTGTTTGTTTGTTGTTTTTTTTTTTTTTGGGGGGGGGTCATGATTGCTGCTACTGTGAGTTGCATTCATCTCAACTTCAAGTGGAAACTTTTTATTAAGGAGTGATACCAAATTTATAATTTGAAACACTGGGTACATACAAAATGCAGCAATGCATTCCTTTGCAGTGTATTTAAAAGATATTTCTTTCACTTTCCTGAATGGGCATTTAAGCAAGTGTTGCATGTATTTGAGAAGGCAAGTGCCTATTCATGCTACTTGTCCAACTGGAAATTATATTTGCCCCAGGTTAGTGGGCAAGATTGAAGGACCCTATAAGGACTGTGTCCTATGTACCTGTTGTTAGGTCTGTGGGAGTAAATAGACCAATCCAACCTGGCAGAAAATCTGCCATTACTGTGTTGTCCAAATGCACATGTATACCATAGGTGTGCTGAATACATGATATGATAATCGACCCCATACATGAGCCGGTCGCAACATATAGCATGCATTCACATATTATGTATGCGTGCATGGGACGCCGCAGTAATGGTAGATTTTGCTGCCAGGTTGAATCAGGCTATGTCTTCAGTGGATGAAACAGACATGCTAGTCACTCTTTGGTTAGTGCTTAAAACTTTGGAATGTTGGTGTTACGAAGCCTGATATAGCCTCAATTTCAGTATTAAGACAAGGTCCAAGGGCCACAAACCTGCATACATGCAAAGGTTAACCTGTTTATGTAGCTCCTTCTGTCCATGATCTTTGGAACCAATAGCCATCAGAAACTACCAGAAGTGATATCAGACAGGTGTGCAACACAATTGGGGGGGGGGGGGGGGGGGGGGGCTGTCCTGGATTTACCAAGGAACAAACAAAATGACGTCAGTTTTATGGCTTAATAAATACATGTAGGGTCAGAATCATACCGTGGTTGTAGTGTATGTACACCATTTTACACAAATTCACCTAGTTTAACCCGTTGAGGACGAGTCCCGAGTATACTCGGGCAGGTGTCTATGGGAAATGCGTGTTGTAGCAAAATCAAACCGTCCTAAACGGGTTAATGCCATGAATGGGTGTGAAACTTATTCATGCTCAGGAGAACTGGATGATTTGTGTGTACTTAAGTTGTATTATCATTTATATTCAGATTTGCCTGTGTGTAATTGTACTGCATTCTTGTTCATTGTTGCTTTTATCAACAGGCAATGAAAAGACTGTCTGCCGGCTTGAATTTTCTCGCCTCGACTGTACATTCACAGGGACTGGTGACCTTTTCTCAGCCCTTATGCTAGTATGGACTCACAAGCATCCAGATAATCTCTTGGTTAGTTGAAGTTCTTGCTCACACTTTGGGCTGCGGTGTTCAGACTCGGTGTACAATTTTCAGCAAATTTGCATTTAATGAAACAGTTGGAAGGATTTGTCAGCACACATTTTACTTTATTGATTTTCCAATTTGACAAATAATCTCCTCAGTTTCTCAGTGTCAGTAATTTGTTGAAAAGTTACTTCTTTTCAAACTCACTCAAATTGAAATTGAATTAACAATAAATGAAACTGAAATTATTTCAGAGAGGTTTTTTTTTTTTCATTAAAAAAATTGTGTAGCTTTCAACTTAATGACTAACCCTGTTGTGAGGTTTTCATAAGAGCATAATTGTATCTGTTGGAGATAATGCAATAATATTTCCTATCAAGAACCGTGATATTGGTACAATTCCTGTACAGATCAAATTTTGCCATACTTTAATGACCTAAATATTTGTACCAAAATGTGTGTTCCTGTATTTGTCAAATTTAGCTCGAAGTTTCATGTGTCCATAGCTTTTATTTCTACAAAAGTTTAAATTCCTTTTGCATTGCCAGACAATGTATGCATATTTTGACTCATGCTCAAGAGTGACACCATCTTTTTATTTCTCCCTCCATTACTTTCCTAGTCGAGGTGTTTAACTAACTGATATGGACAGGCAGTCGTTATGAAGTCCTTGTATTGCACGTGTGAAAGTAGATAATTTTTTATCGAAAATGTATTTGAGTGGTTGATCACTTTTTATCTGAAATTGATGGAGAACTCCAAACCACTTTTTGATCCTCTAAAGTTTGAAGAAAATGGGGAAATCCTTTGATAGGCAAAGAAAAGAAAAATCTTTTCAAGAGAGGGAGATTACAGTGACCACTTGAAAATTGGAGAATTATTACATGAATTTCAAGAAGTATTTTGTGCTTTGGAATTGTCTCCTATTAAGCTGGCATGTGAGAAAGCTCTGTCCACGATGCAGGCAGTTCTGAAGCGGACTCTACTAAGCGCTCAGGGTATGCAGGCTGTATATTTGTGACACTTATTTTGTGTATCTTACTTCTGCTTTTATGTTGTTATTGTGTTTGAAGTGCAGTTTACTTTATGTTCAAGTTGGCTGATTAAATACAGTAAAATCAGATAAACAGAATGGCCAAGACTTTCCAAGGCTTTGTAACCCCCCCCCCCAAAAAAAAAAGGGGAAAAAAAAGAAGCGTATGGAATTAATATTTAAATGTTGCCTACTTCATGTGATTGTCATATTACAAGCAGCCACACATGCAAACTAGACCAGATGAAAGCATCATGGTCTTTCAAGTCTTCAGTAGACCACCATGCATATCTTACTGCATTTCCTATTTCTGACATGAACTGAAGTACTAGGTGTTACAAAAAACATTCCCCACTTTTGATCCTTAATAGCTGAAAACTATACATCAGATATCACTATCATTGATATGAGTAACAGCTGAATAGTGTACAATTTAGTTGGAGGTGATTTGAACATGAGAACAGGGAGGTGTTACAGAGATGGAGTGGCAACTCTTCGGAATTCATGCAAACACATGTTTGGGTTCAAGGCGTTAAAATGGGATGTCTAGCATTCCACTACACTTTGAAGTCATGCTCGGCACCGCTCTAGTTGCAAGACGAAGTTCGGAGATGAAGAACGCATTTTACCTTTCGTTGAATTACAAGCTTTATTTCACCGTAAAATTTTAAATGAAATACTCGAATTGATTTAGAATAGTTTAGGAAAGAATTCAGTATTATAGACATGTATTTCTAGTTTCTTCGTAATGCGCAAATCAAAATGAAATGAAAATTAGGCCCTCTAAAAAACCTAATATTTTTCTATAATGCGCACATTTCCGCATGTTAGTTTTCTATCTTTTAATCTGGGATATTTTGATCTTTCAAGTAAAGTACTCCGTTAAACCGTGTTCCAGCGTGCTTTTAAACTATTTACTGTTAAAATTGTCAGTTTTACACTGCATTTTGATTCGCTGCTCCAATTCAAGGTAAACAAATTCATTGTTGCCATCACATTGAAAGAGAGGGCGAATTACAGTAGGGGCAAGTATTTCTAGATGTGAGAGCGTTAGTCCTGATTATTGATGCTCTCTTTTGTCAAAGCACATGGGTAACACCTGTAGTTGAACGCATGACTTCTCGGCAGTGCTGCGCAGGACTTTAAAGGACAGCAGTAGTTGTCTCTCCTTCTCTAGCACCTCCCTGATGAGAGCAGGAATCAGTTTCGTTAAATCCATGATAGATTTTAAAGTTAAGTTCCAGATTTTGGTCAAATATGAACCCTCTGTACAAAATTGAACTTTACACAAGAACCAATGATGTGTATGTGAGTTTGTGCTTACAATGATCCTGAACAATAGACACGATACCGCGAATACCACCTTTTCAGAGCTCTGCTGACTCGGCTTCCGGACTCTTGCTCCAAAGCACATGAATGCTTTATTAATAATTCATGATGGATTGCCCTGGGCACTGCTAGTCTGAATTCATAGTAAAGGGTAAAATGCATGCACATGAAAAAAAAAAAAAAAAATAAGCACATGTTTTCATGTGCTTGCATACACTACATTTAATGTGGATAAAGACTAGCTGTGATAGTGGAATTTCTCATGAATATGTAATAGAGCATTCCAATCCTGGCTGTTGTTCAGGACCATTGTCAGGGTGTCAACCCCCAGCGTATCACCTAACTCATCTTCAGTGTGACGAGTTTCATATCTCATTTTAATTTTTTTTTTTACAAATATTTTGTTCACCAATCAATGGGAGAATTATGAGTCAGTTATTTATGACCGCACCGGTCAGACTGGCAAAAGATCGAGTAAGTTTAACATCGCGATCTTTAAGATCTCGAAGTTTTGCCAGTGTGACCGCAAACTTCCCGCGAAACTTCTCGCGAAACTTCCCACTCCAACTAGGGATATTTCCTTCACCCCCGTCAAACTTTTTGATCTGTTTGCAGGCGGTGTCTCCGAAGCGTGAGGCCATTGTCATGTACAGATGTGCATTGTTACGTCACAATCACTAGCTGTCGGACGGCGCGCTCTTTCTTCTTTCTTGCGCGCGTGTACCAGTGACCCAAACTTTTTGATCCAAGGTTTGCTGCCAGTGTGACCGCACGACACAAGATCGCAAAGACTTCACGATCTTAAACTTCTCGAACTTTTGCCAGTCTGACCGCACCTAATGACATTAGACCAGCTAATTTGCATCTGGTTTCAGCCAGTAATGTCTGATTTTGCTGAGACTTCCTTTATGTCTGTTTGATTTTAGTTAATGTATTCAAATAACTTGAACACAATGTGAATTATAGAATCACATCCTATGTGCTTTTTTTTTTTTTTTTTGCTAAATACAGATGCCAAATAATGGGGTTGAATACCATGAGTAGTTCTGATTGCATCTGAGTTTATAAAATGTTCACTCACAAGAACCAGTTTCAAACTTGCTTTGCTTTACTGCTTTACTGCCCTGTTTCATGGTAAAAGGAAAATGAATATCAAAAGGGGAAGTATTCACCTCAAAGCCAGACTTTGCAGCAGTAGGCAAAACTAAGATTGAGTGATATAATATTTAAGTTGCAACAAGCTGCATTTTTGTTTGTTTGTTTGTTTGTTTGTTTTTCTTTTTTTTAAGAGCAATACAAATTGACAACTTTTGGCATATATCAAGATATTAGATATGTGTATTTATGCTTCAATTATATGATTTTTTTCTCACTTTTTATCACTATCACTCCTTGCCCCCCCCCCCCCCACCATCTGTTTGTCTTTTTGTTGTTGGTTTACTGCTATAAATGTTTATTTGGATATCCATCTTATTTTTCCCTGATCAGAATTAGCTGGTCCTGGCAATGTACCTACTGCTGCCCAGCGTGAACTGAGGTTAGTCAAGAGCAAACAGGACATCGAGGAACCACCCTCTTTAGTAGCAGGGAAGTATTTAGAGCTATGATAAGCAGTGGATAGCATCAATACCAGTAGGATTTAAGTCAAAAAACTTGTGATGCAGTACAGGCACAAATAAGACTTTGTATTTTTAAGTATTATGTGCATCTTCGAAGCAATGTGTGTTTTAAAAATTTCAGGTGACATTTTACCAAGGTATATACAAACCTGAAGTAGGTTTTGTGACATATTCAGGGCAGGTTCAAAGTTATATGAGTTTAAAGATATGTAAGTGAATCTCTACTCCACATGTAGCTTGACAGTAATATATAAAGTAAAACAAAACAAAGCATAAAAGTTGAAATTTCAGTAGAATGGGAGGTGAAATTAGAGCATATTTTATTTTTAGGTTTCATGTGTTTTCTCGAAATAGTGAAATCAATCACAGTCACATATGCGAGTTGGATAAGATTATGATTACAGCTCATGAGTCTTCTGTTGACTGCCACAAAATCTTTATAAAGTGTCATATCGTCGCTGGGGCGACAAGACCTCGTATCTCAAAAATGTCAAATGTTCAGGAGAGCCAAAAAACATGGCGGCCAAAGCACTATACTGAATGGGATAGCCATTCCTTTAACATGCCGTGGTGGCTTCATTTTTGGGGTAAGACAGCTGGGATTTGGACAGGACATCACTTAACCGATTATTTGACCACTAATGCAAAAAAGTCATTTTCACCAAAATTTGAGATACAAGGTCTTGTCACCCCAGCGACGATATTTTAGAATGATGTATAAAAGAATAATTATATCCTGTCCTTCAAATTAATGCAGAGTGATGCTGATTGTTATATGATTTATTTTCTAAGCTATCATGAGTTTGCTTGTTGTCGTCTGTAATCTCATACATACAACTGCATAACCTTAAAATGTAACTGTTTGCATTCATTTGTAAAGTCCCAACAAATTTGGTTTGTTACAGTTTTGTTGTCATGCATTGCTTATTGCGTGCACAATTGACATATTATGGTACACAATATTGTAATCTGTTGTTACATATACCCTAACTGTAAGCCCTGCATTGGGGCCTACTATATACATGTAGCAAAGCGTGTGCAAGACTAGACCCACTGAAAAAGATAGGCGATGTGAGCTAATCAACTTGACAAATGAAAAAACTCCCTCTGCTATATGTCTTTTCAAAGAAATATGTAATATGTTTCATACATGTGCAAATTTAAGTGGTGATTTTTGTCACATATACATATATTTGGGTATGTATAATATGCTGTAAGAGTGGAAATTTACAGGTGATTTTTTTTTCAATGATGAATTTCACAGACGGTCATGACAATTGAGCAAGCACATTAAACATCTCACTTCTCTCACAGCAGCAAAGGGTTTTGTCAGCACATACTTCAGTAAAAGTGACTGGTCCGCATTACAACAGTAAATTCTCTCCTGCTACATGACTAGTGAACACAAAGAAAACTACAAATAACATAACAGTTATACCACAAAATATACCTACCGTGAAATCACAGATATGAAATGATTTTCCCATTGCAAGCAAAAATGTTTGCATGTTTTTATTATCTTGCCAGCACCCTGTGAAAATTTTCGCTTTCACAGTATGATAAAGATAAAACATGAGACATGAGCAGCAGCCACAAAGAAGCCCAACACCATATCAATGGAGAAGGTTATTCAGTGATCTCTGTCAGTCTTACATGTCTTCCCTTGTTAACATAGTTTTTGGCACACATTGTAGTGTCTGCACACCGAGAGTAGATAGCTGTACTGTGACTTTGGAATGTTTATATCATGTACGAATGCTATAGATCTTTGATTTTTTTTTTTTTTTTTTTTTTTGGGGGGGGGGGCTGAAACTTGTCCTCTTGGTGTGATATACTAATGCTGACACCTTAGAAAATAACCCACAATGTCTTTACCATCATCCTGCATTCCCAATACATCCAATACATCTAGGTTTTAAGCTCCAAGCTTGCATACTGCAGTTAGTGGATTATGGCATTGTTCTTACACTGTACATTGCCTCTTTCAACATGGTATACACAACTTTGTTTGCAAATGACATCAAAATTCGAAAAAAAAGTTTTGCCAGAAGACATTGCATTTAAAACAAGTAGAACTCAATCTTCATGCCCCAGAATAAAGATTTGGTGTGGCATTTGAGGAGACTAGAAAAATGATGGTCCATATGAGCTTCCACCTGTCACTTGTGGCATTACAACACAGCTATTATGTGTGTGTGGTGTTTTCCTTCTTCACAGGGGATTACGTACAAGTGCGCCCCCTTGTGACAAAGTGAGAAAAGTGTCCATCCAATCTGTAAGGCAGCAAGCTGGCTCATAGTAGCCAGTGTTTTTTGCTATCAAGAGAATAAGCCAGTTCGGGGTTCCAGTTTGAGCATGAGCAGAAAAAGGTCATTTGTACCGAGAGACAGGTTGGTTTTTAATTTCACTGAGATAAGCATTACATTGCTTTGAATTGAGTGAAGTGCCTAACCAACTGAGAAAAATGAAAAATCATTTGTACCCACGTGCACATGAGCTATCTCTGAACTGGCTTATAGGGTTTGAAGCTCAGTGAGCCCTTTTGAACAGGGATGTGTGTCATCATCCCATGCAGTCTGGTGACAAGCAGAACACTTTCTCTGTCTGTAGTACATAAAATGAAGTCCTTTAGTTCATGCGACAGGGTCACAACTCTCTCTCTCACACACACACACACACACACACACACACAAGACATTGCCTTATAAGAGCATTTCAATTTTGCATATATCCCCTGAACTTGTCCATCCAGTACAGTGGAACCTTGTAATTATAAGGTCCTAAAAACCATAACAATTACCTTGTATAAGGTTTCTCACTATATCACGGTACAAGACCAAAGAATGCATCGTATAAAAGTATTTTGGAGCTGCAAAATCACCTTGTTGTGAGAGTGTTATGTTATATCTGACCTTCTTATAGTAAGGTTCCACTGTACTTGCATTAACACTGGAAAACAATGAAATGATGCAAACCCTTGATGGCTTGCCCCTTTTGACTAGCTCTGTTTAACAAATGGTATTGACCCTACAAGACCAGCTGATGCAAATGAAGTTATGAATTCTTGATCCATCCACAGTTAGCATGCTTTGCAAGAAAACCTCTCGGCCTTCTCTGAAGTTTGAAAATGCTCATTTGGAAACTAGAAAAAGATGTAAACTGTTGAAACCATGATTTTGATGTTACACGTATTTCATGATAAATGAAATAAATTTGATAGCTTAACCTGTTGGAAGTCTAGTCCCAAGAATACTCGGGCAGGTGTCTATGAAAAATGTGTGTTATAGCAAAACGAGTTCATCCTCAGTGGGTTAGTTCTCACTTCAACTTTCAAGTGTAGAATGGTTTTGTGTAAATGTTTTATCTCTTTTGGACAAACTGAGGGAAATGACTGAGATCCCAAACTACACATTAGTAACTGCATTATCTGAGATGGATGTGTACGTATCTACATAAGAAATTTTATGCATACGTCAGCTGTTCTTCAGAGAGACTTTCCGTCCTAAAGAGTGGTATTATAGATGTAATGGAAAAGTATCAACTTCAGTCTTTAAAAGACAGTGACTGTTCATATTGTTCTGTATGGTGTGTATGTGAACTGTGTATGTGTAAGCAAACTGCTTCTTAGAATGTATAAGAAATTTACTGACTCATGACACTAGGTATTGCAAAAGTGAAACAAGAGTAGTTCAAGTGTGAGGAATTTTCTGAACAGAGCCAGTGCAGTTACAGTTCTGTGAGTTCTTTCTGCCTGTCATGGCTGCCCACAATGCTAAATCACAATAACCTTCATGATATGTTGAATATTTGTGTGGGTTTATTGAGACAAGTTTCAATATTATTTTAGAGTTGGCTCAAAAGCACAACCAAAGTACAGGGCATTTTGACTGAACCAAACTTGCCTTTGCAAGTAGAATTTGTGTTAGGCAAGTAGATGTTTACATGAAGTGAAATAAATGAATGGTGTAAATCAGGGGCTTGTCTTTTGTGGGACAGAGCACAATGAACATTTAGAATGCATACTTTATTGAACAGTATTTTATCTCGGTTGAAATCTTCCTAATTCACATGTAAATTGCTGGCATGTGATTTGTATGCAACTCAAAATCAACAAATTTGATCATTTTAATGAATTCAACAGGATGGTTTCTAATACCAGTCCATTTCCATCAAGTGCATTTCGATAAATTGAACAAATGTTGACAAATATATACGGCATGCTTCATATCAAAGTGATGGCAGTCACCCGCAAGAGATTTTATGAGTTTTAGTTAAAAGTATATAAATTGGAGTATCAAATTAAAATTCATGCTGTTTCATCGTGGCTGTATCGGGCCCCTGTAGAGAGACCGTTATATTGTTGAGGGACTGAAGGATGACATGAACACCGAAAGAAAAATAAATCCTGATTTGATTAATTTTGTGATGAAGTGAGGATGTCAGGATCCCATTCTGCAACGCTGAAGGGATCTCTCCATATTTCTTGTGTGAGAGAATTGGGGGGGGGGGGGGGGTTATAAGGGGGATACAATACTGGTGAAAGCCAGCGAGGGAAGATATTTACCTGTAGGGACAGTGATAGGAATATATATCTGTAAGGACAGTAATACCCCTACATGTGAAAGCTTCTCAGTAGGCTTTTTTAAGTGTTTATTTTTCTGGGTCAGTTCATGTGTTTATTATGTCTAGGTAATGAGAAATCAAATTCCCTCTGCTGAATGGAGTTGATGATTGTATCGTCCATGATATTTAGCTGGCAAAAACAAAACAAAACTTACACATAAGAGATACTTTTTGTTTTCTTCAACAGCCGGCTTTCAGTAGAATTACAGTCAGGTGCATGTCATACGTGTTTATGGTCATTCTCATGGCAGTGTATTTCCATGTCAGATGTGTGTATGACCACTGTCATAACACTGTTTTCCAGTGAGATGTGTGTGACCATGTTTCATTGCATTGTGTTTCTATTACACTTTATTGTGTCTCAGGGTGTGTGTGTTGTTGTTGTTATTTTTGAGGATAAAAGTTGACATTACAGAGATACAGACACTATAAAGATGTGTAAATCAATAACTTTATCAAATGTGTATTGTAGAATGATACGTAGGGTGTATGTATTTTCGTCATGCTGTGGTGGATTTGGTGGTGGTGTGATGTGTATAATAATTATACAATTAGAAAAATTAATGTACAATGTTGGACCATAGTATATATTTTTCCACAAGTCCATCTGACTGTACATGTACTATCATTAGCATAAATGATTAAAAGAACTTTGAATGCAATAAGCCTTGTTCTGTGTAAAGCTCAGAGATAATCAATGGCCAGAGAGGGCACAATGAGAAAAACATGTATTCCTGTAGCCTACATATTTTGTGTTTTTCAATGTCATTGCCCATTATGCTGTGAATTACAATAAATGTAATGCAAGGCGAAACAGATCATAAACATTGATGTGGTCTCTGTAGTCTTTCGTCAGTGAAAAGTAGTCTTAGTGTAAGATCTTAGCTCATCTTAGCTAAAGGCTCAAATGAGCTACACTGTATTGTGATCATTCATTGTCCGTTGTTCACTGTGCGTAGTTGGTTCATCGTGTGTTGGGGGGGGGGGGGGGGAGCACAGGTATCCCCAAACCCTGAAATTACAGAGGAAATCCAGCCCAAATATAAGTTAATTTGATAAAAAAGAGTAAAATCATACAAGTTAAACTGTAAAAATTTGACTGAAATCGGATGAAAAATAAGGAAGTTATGACATTTTGAAGGTTTGCTAATTTCTGCAAAACAGTTCTTGTACAGTGGATATAAATATGCAAATGACTGAGCTAACCATGTCATACCCTCACAGTTTTCCATTGATCATGTACTACAAAAATTGACGAAAATTCAATGTTTCTGTCATCGAAGTCTAAAACATGATGTTATTCCTGGTTGAATAACTTCACAATAGTGACCAATGAGATATACGAGGATCTGAGCCTCGGGCATGACTGCGTTTGAATGAAAAACTTGAAATTTCACAAGTTTATGTACAAACTATATGACAAGTTGTGAGGGTGGATGACATGCTCACTTTGCATATTCATATTGACTGTTCAAGAACTGTTTCCCCCCAAAATAGCGAAACTCCAAAATTTCATAACTTCCTCATTTTTCATCCCATTTCGATCAAAATTATACCGTTGAACTCGTAACATTTTACTTTTTCTTATCAGACTAATTTATTTTTGGACTGGGTTTCCCCTCTAAGGGGTTGTTGAAAACTTCTCTAGACCCAGAAGTGAAAGAACTAGGAAGTTACACAATATTGTAGGACATGTACACTGATGCCTGTATGAATGCATGGAAGGCAAACTTGCGATACTCATTTGAGCGCTAGACCCAGTGGGTCTCATTTTTTTTTGGTTAATTATGCCATAATCTTGAACACCTGTGTCTTGCTCTTGATTTATACGTGTACTTCCTGTAAACCTGTATAACTCGATGACTGGAAGTGTTTATTCTGCAATGGAAGATAGACCCACAGCAGCTCACTTCCCTGATGGGAAACAAAGTTGAAGATCCCGCCACTTTTCTTAGCATTAGATTGAAGCTCGGACGAGCTTTGCTGCCAAACTTTAGGGTCACCTTTAAGCACTTATTTAAGTGCATTTGCCAGGTAATCGCCAATTTTTCTCGCGTGAAATAATGATGAACGTGAAAGAAGATGAGGAGGAGGAGGAAGAAGAAGAAGAAGCAGACGGTGATGATGATAATGAAAGTGATAATTGTTATGAGAATAGTAAGAGCTGTGGTAGCGGTAGTAGTTATAAGTAGGTACTCGGTAGTGGAAAAGAAACTCCTAGAAATAATGATACTTATAATAGTGATGCCTACATCTCATGTAAGAACTTATGCTGTTACATTGTATCACTGATGATGATCTCGAAGTTGCTTGTGTGACCTTTTGATTCGGCACGCCGTACACCGGGGTACCGTTGTAACCCGGGGGTACTGCGTTGTATAGCGCCATCTCATGCCCATTATTTATAATGCGTATCCGAATTCAGATACGCTGATTCCGAATTCGGATACGGCAAAGTCGTCGCAATGAACTAGCACCATAGGTGTTTTTCGAAGTAATTTCTAACACCACACCGTTTTGTAAACATCATCTACCGTAACTTTTATTTTCAGAAAAAAAAAAGATAATCACCGAAAGCCCAGAAAATTCACCCCAAAATCAACTGTATTTCTTCAAAATTTGATCATGTGGGCTGCCATCTTTATAATCTTACAGGGTTGGACCTACTACTAATCGACCGCCTAATGTTTATTTGCTTGATAAGAATATTTAACACTGAAATTCACGTAAAAAACTTGACCTACGTGATTGAGAAAATCCAGCTCTATCAAATGCCGTTGCTCCCTTTTCGATTCGAAGTTTCAGTGCAAAAATATCGCCGACGAACTTGCGTGGCCTCGTTTCAGCTCCCCGCGGTAAATCGCGTTTTTAGGATCGACCGCTGATTTTGCATTGACAATACACGTAAACCGAGTTGTATTGAACAGCGTGTTGTACGGAGCTTTTTAGAAGCCTTTTAGAAACTTCCATAGACATTACATTGTGCTGTCATTACGATTCGGTGGAAATATTCATTCGAAATTTTGTCCTTGATTAAAACCATTAATGAACAGTGAATTATCGCGTTTTCCCACACCATCCTAATCTACATTCAAAGCCAATCCATTTTTATGTGCTTTGCGCGCAGAGAAGTGCGTACTAAGTGTTCAGTGCGCGAATTATACGCGGTCGGTTTCAATAAGGGTGGTCGATATGTAGTAGGGCTACCATACACGTGCGCGAATGGTCGGTAATAAGAGATGAAATGCGAAAGAAAAAGGTTCAGAGCAGAAAATAATTATTAGTTGCATACATTAATTGTTGCATAATCACAAATAAGAAAACATTTTTGTGCATAATAATACTAAAGTAATACTAAAAATATTTTGACACATTTTTTGGTAAGCCAGGGTACAGCGCTGAAAAAAAAAATTAGTTCAACAAAATGGCGAATTTTCATTTGGTACCCCAGGGTACCAAATAGTGCATATATATATAATATTATATATGTATATATATATATATATATATATATATATATATATTTATATAACGCCTGAAGAGATCCTTGTCATTTGATTGGTTGTTGGACATTGATCATTCGGCCATTTCACTATGACGTCATCACCCGTGCAATTGCGACTCCATTTACCGTGCAATTTTGGATCCATACGATTTGCTCCATTGCACGCTCGATGAGAGCCCGGCACACTACGCGTGTTAAACGCTTGCGTTTGCAGTGTGTGTATGCGACAGCGCGCTAGCGTAAAGCGCTCAGTGAGCACTCTCGCGATCTCAGATTCTCTCTTGTTTCTGAATTAATAAAACATCAAATGACAAGGATCTAATATAGGCGTTATATAAAACAAATAGTAAATGTTTTTCATTCGTGCTATGGACAGAATATTTCATTCGGTGAAAGATGAAATGTAGATCCATTCAACTCGGCTGCGCCTCGTTGAATGGATCATTCTTTCATCTTTTACTTCATGAAATATTCTGTCCATTGCTCTCACAAACATTCATTATTTGTATGATATACATATGTATATATATATATATATTATATATATATATACATATATATATATATATATATATATATATATATATCCCTAGTTGGCACCTTAGGGAGACATATTGGGGGGAAGTGTCTTTATTAGGGAGACAACTGGTCATTAAGGAGACAATTTTCGTGTCTCCATTGCGTAAACTGCCATTGAACATGTAATAATAAATTTGCATATAAAACAAATGGAAATGTCTTCCAAATGACCCATCTAGGAGTATATATATATATATATATATATATGGTCATCACTTACTAGACATAGTAGGCCTTCATACAGCACCCTGTCCGATGATGAACTCTCCTAACAGGAATCGAACTCCGGATCTCTAGGAGTGTGTATCCGCCGAGCGCTCTTGCCGCCCTCTATTCGTGGTTTTCAATACCGATTGGTATTCAGTGAGCACTGATTGCTTTTTGCAAAACCGGGAGGCAAGTTGATCTCTAATTCTGACCAACACCTCACTTTTTTTTTTGTGTGTGTAGCCAACTTCCGTTTTCTGACAGAACTAGGTGAGGATGTACCTACGGAAAAGGTGTCACCACTCTCATGAAATGTGCGAGGCTTTGCAAGACAATTGACAATATTTTTGAGAGAACTTACAGGCACGTTTGTGTGTGTGTGTGTATAATATATATATATATATATATATATATATATATATATATATATATATATATATATATATATATATATATATATCCCTTCTTTGTTTTTCTTGTGTGTATACACACTTTGGATATCTCTCTCCACGTAAAGAGCAATAATATAGTCATGAGGACGAATTCTATGTCTATCTAAAGACCAATCGGATACTATGCTCAAGAGATTTCCAGTTGCGCTAATATTGGCACTTCAGCGGGAACTAGAAGATGCTGTAAACTGTGTAATAACTCCTTGATTGCAGGATGACAACGCAGTCTCTCTCTACCCAAGATTTGAACGCGTGCTACTACTGCCTGGAGACGAGAGTATTTCGAGCTCGATTAGAGATGTTTTCTTTCCCCTTTTTCTGACCCTCTCGTGCGGTCTTGAATCGTTTTACTCATTTTGCTCCTCCTTTCTCGGCCTTTGCCGCTCCTCACTGTACCCCACCCCTTCCATCTTCATTGGCGGGATGACAGAGCAGACGAGCTATCTCCGCGACGTGCTCTACTTCGAACATTCCTCGATTTCTCGCAAGGGGCCCGCCAAAAAGCCTGCGATCTGCAATGAGCTGTCGCGTGTTCAGTGATGATGTTTGAACGGTGTTACGTTTCTCCACCAGGAATACGATTCGGAGGCTTCTTATTAGCGTTCTCGTCGCCATATTATTCCACAGTCGGGAATAATCATGGCTACCGGGCTGAGTGGATACACCCGATGCTTCAAAATTTACATGAACAACAACCTTAACACCAAATCGGATTGCTGCTGAAGGCGAGAACTCGTAATGTATGTCTAGAATGTAAGGCTGTAATCGATGAGGGCATAATGAAATTGACAGCGGAGTCTAGTGATATTTTGATAACACAAGGCTGTCGATATGATCATCGGAGTACCTTCGTTAAAGTAGTTACGTCTTTGCTATCGTGGTACATGTAGTTCTATCTTAAATGCATCGCCCTTTAATGTAGTGAAAGCTTGCCCATTGACGTCCATTTGTTTAGGAAAAACATCTTGCTACTCTTCCTAGTAAAAAAAACAAAAACCCAACAACAACAAACAACAAACAAACGAATAAACAAAAACAAAAACAAGAATAGGGCTCTGCGGGTTCGACTTATGGACGTCATGTAATTCACTGAACTTTACCGGACTTATGTATTTTTAAGAACTAGCGCCAATGTTTTGTCCTTTTTATAGATGCAAACTGCTGAAGGCAAGTACAAACATGATGCTACCACACAATCCAACAGACTGAGTGTCATATGCTAGTGAATGTTGTTAGTTCACTCTGTACGCTAAAGAGTTTTTGCCTGGACCTCCTGCCTGGACATCCACGTCCCTGGTCGAGCTGTGACGTGGCAGTTTTCCATTGGTCTGACTAAAAATTAATGGAATGCTGCGCTGGTGTGAAACAGTGACTTCTTCGGTTATAGCAGTTTATGATAATACCTTACTCGGATTGACTGATTCCAGTTTCTCTTTGTCGTAACTTTATTTTTCTACTTAAAATTTACTTGTGTTACACTGACTCTTCATCCAGCGGGATGAAGCGTTTTAGTGCCATTTTATGTTTTAATCACATATACACAGGACAAAAATTTAGCTGAAAGTGAACAAAAGAGAAAGTTGGACCTTTTTTTTTCCATAGCGAAAACAAAGCTAACAAACTCACCAGTGAATGTAAACCGAATCAACCTGATTGCTTTGATTTGGTTTACTTTATTTCTGTATATTTCGAACAGAAACAAAATTATGATTATGTAACATGATACTTAGATAACTTGACGTACATTGGATGCATAAATCAATATAAGGTGTAAAGTAATTTCCCGAAATAATAAACTGATATATTTACATTCCTTACAAATAAAAGTGATAAAATTTTCACGTTATCATGTGAATCTCTTGGATATGATATGAAGAGTAGGCCTACAGGAGACCGCCACCATAAACATTTACTTGATTTCGAGGGGACCTCACGGAGAACAAAATGTGGGGACTATGAGTAAATAATGGAAAGTGGTTATATATAGAAATAAAAGTGCGTACTGAATGATACACATATTTATTTATTGGTGTGTGTAAGTGTGTTTGTTTGTGTGCAACTGTAGTCATATTTTATATATCATATATTATACAATCATCAGTACACTATCGTAGTCGTACAAGGCTTTACAACACGTATGAACACCATAACAGTTTATCTTCGCTTTTCATGACAGACGGCAAAGTGTTTTAGTATGTAATTAATGCATCTCTTCATAAATCTTTTATTGCTTATGATTGTGTGCAATCGGCAGTGTGTGAGAGAGAGAGGGAGAGAGAGAGAGAGAAAGAGGGAGTAATGTATTGTGTGCGACTTTGCTGCAGAAAGTATAGAAACGTCGATGATGTATAATTATGTGGTTCTCGCTGTTATGAACAATGATTCAATCACTGAAATCAAAGGCAGAGATTGGACGTAATTACGAAGATTTGAATGTACAAAATGCTGACTAAGTATGTTTATATGTGATATCATAGCCAAAAGAGAATAGGGTTAGCTCAAAAAAAGTCGAAATAAAAAAAATAATATTGAGTGATGGTGGGGGGGGGGGGGGGATATGAAAATGGCGCCGTCTTCTACCCTTCCGACATAGTTCTAAATTTGGCATTGTTTATCAGCACCACGCGGCTTGCATCTGGCATGGACACACTCTGATTTAGGGGATTTGGGATTAAAACTGACGTTGTGTAACGCTTCGTCTCCGTCCGTGTATACACCCAGAGTTTTTACTCCGGAGGCAGGCCCAAGAATCGTGCATCACGGCAGGAGCTATCCAGGGAACCACCTGGGCAGCTCTCTTATTATCCACTGTCTCGTTTCAATGTCTTATCCTATAATTTCTAGCAACCGTAATTGTAGGGCATCACATCAATCCGGTGTTATCATCGTTTCGAAATGGTGGGAAAAAGGCAAATGTAATTCAGCGGTGAGATAAAATACGCTCAGCGAATTTCTCTCGTTTGTGCCTGCCAAGATTAATGAGAATTTATGCATACCTCTATAACTTTAACTGAGGAAGCTTGGCCTACCTTAATTAGGACGTTTGATGCACCTCGGTTTTAGGGGGACTTCCATGGTCAAGTATATTAACAGATCAAACTACAAATGAAATCTACTGCTTAAGTATTTTCCTTAACTTCGGACGAAATGTCAACGTGATTGATTAGGTTTTAAAATGCATCATCATAATCTTAGTCTACATTGCTAAACACCATATACTGAATCTTGCATTTTTCAATATAGTACTTTTTCATGTAATACCGGAGCGATTCACGCAAAACAGCATAGCTGATAAAACACGAAGTCGTATATGTAATAATTATGATGATAATAGCAACTATTACTATGATATTGAAAATGATAGTCGTAATAATGATAATGGTAATAACAATGATGGTGATGATGATGATGATAATAATAATAATAATAATAATAATAATAATAATAATAATAATAATAATGATAAAGTAATAATAATATAGTAATAATAATAAAAGTAACAATAATAATAATAATAATATTATGTATTGTTAGTAATGATGTAAATTTATGATGGGCTTCGTATAACATGTCTAAGCGCTTGATGGTAGTTTGGTGGCAATTTTATCTAATATAGTTTGATTGCCCGGAGGAGCATTTGTTTATGACATACCTACTCTGTGATGTTATGTCTTCCCAGTTTCTTGTCTGTCACGCCTAATTGATATTGATATTGAATGATAATAGATAAAACGAAACGGACGTAAACAATAGTAAATGCTGTAAACAGATATTCGATAATGCAATATGTCATGGAGCTGAAGTAATAGATATGAGAGAGAAAAAAGGAGGAAAGAAAGAAATGTGTGGAGGAATTATTAAGAAAGGGAGATGGATTCGGTACAGGGGGTCATGAAAGAAGGAAGGAGAAGTAATAATAAGACAAGAGAGAAATAAAGTAAGTAGGTCATTAGGTGGGCGGAGATAGAGGAAGAGTCGGAGAAAGGGGTAGAAGCGATGTAATAACAGATGGAGAGGGAGAGAGAAAGAAGAGAGATTGGTAGATAGGTCAGGAAGAATACTGGAAGAGAGAGAGATGGAAGGGGGAGGGAGATATGGAGGATACCATCCTTTGGGGGCAATCTCATAACATGGAAATATCCTCTGGATCATCTCTCTACCATGAAAGCAAGATCTTATTTCAGGTGCTGAAATGATATTATTAATTATGATAACAGAAAAAGAGAACACGGTCTACATAAGTTCCCTCTTCATTCTGCTCGTGCTATTGGCAAAATTACGTGCAAGGCATGATCCTCTCTCCGTCTGAGAACATGACTGGGAGCTGTTTTATTTTTGGAGATTCTTTTTTTCCTCGTCTTTATTCTGATCATTCCCACTGCAGCGAGCAATGTGCCACCAAACTGAATGCAATCACAACAAACGCTAGGGGCATCAGATGACTTTCTGCGCTTCATACTCAATCCGCGGTTTTTGCAGCCCCGTTCATCGAGCCATTACTTGAACTAGATCATTTCCCTTTCTAATATAACACTTTAAACTTCAACCTGATGACAACCCCCCCCTCAATAAAAGAAAAACAACTATCACCACCATCGCAACAACAACATTTCCTTAACTACAGGAGTACCGTGAAGTGTGGCGGAGAGGACTCTTGATGTTAAACCGAAGGTCCTTGGTTCGGATATCCCCTGGTGCCTTTATCCTTTGACATATTGATGTTTTGCCCACAGTATCCCTCTGGACCCAGGTGTATGATTAGATGCCTGGTAATGCTAGGACTCACTGGTAACGATAAAGCAAATGTCGGCGGAGCAATTGTCAGCTGAGAAATAACGGCGGAGCAATTGACGGCGAAGCATGCCGTGTCATTGATGATGATAATGATAATGATAATGCTGAAAATGATATTAATACTTATACATGTAGTAGTGTTAGTGATCAAAACAATGATAAGATTACACTGTAAAAACATGGGTGTTAGATTTAACACCACGGGTGTTAAATCTAACACCGATCAAACTTCAATAAAGGACCACACCCAGAGGTGTTAAAAATGCACTGTGATGGTGTTGAAAAGTGTTCACCTGACACTTCGTGGTGTTAATTTGACACTGTACCAGGTGTTGTTTTGACACTGTACTGGTGTTAATTAAAAAATGACACCACATGGTGTTGATTTGATACTTGTTGGTGTTAATATCAATGGTTTAACACCCGTCCAGCTTCAATAAGGGACCAGCTGGTGTTACTTTGGTGTAAAATTATTTTCACATTTTTTCAAAAATCTAGTATTTCAACGTAAAATTCTTGATCGTCTTGTTTAAATTAAAAATCAACAAGAAGTGCAGTTACTAAGAAACTTTCAAAAAACAGTTTAAAATTTGGAAATGACACCCGGGGGTGTTAATTTAACACCATAAATGAGCACCGAAAATTTAACACCAGCTCGGTGTTCACTATTTAACACCGGACTTTTTGCAGTGTATTTATATGGAAGATAATGATGACAGGACGATATGCTCTTAGTCATTCAAACTTAAGAGGCTACTTTGGATGAGCATAATATATCGTCCTTATTATTATTATTTTTTTTACTGTTATTGTTATTTTCCTCATTATCTTCCGTATCAATAATTTCAGCATTGTTTTAATCATTATCATTGCCATAAGTATTGATATAATTATCAGTAATATCATTATTATCATCAATAACACGGCATGCTTCGCTGGCATTTACTAGGCCAATGATTGTTACGCAGATAATTACTCCGCCGACAATTGCTCCGCCGACATTTGCTCTATCGACGACTGCTCCGCTAAAATGTCCTCCGCCGAAGTCTGATATGGAGATACGACATTTCCTCAGTAATAATTGCTCTGCCGAGATAATAATAATAATAATAATAATAATAATAATAATAATAATAATAATAATAATAATAATAATAACAATAATAATGATAATAATAACAATAATAATAATAATAATGATAATTATAATGATGATAATAATAAACACCTTCTGATATCGAAATTATTGATGGAACAAAAATAATATGTAATAATGTAGTATTACCGCTCTTCTGACGCCCTTGGTTTCATGATGCAATCATTATGTAGGCGAAAGTAGGCCTAAATGATCTCAAGAGCATTGTATCAGAAAAAATATCGACAGTGTATAGTTGTCGCGGAGCAAATGCATAATTAAAACCTAAGTGTAGCATTATGCAATACATGAGTGTTTAACCTGGTCCTAAACCCATTAAAGGGGAAATCCAGTCCAAATATAAGTTAGTCTGATAAGAAAGAGTAAAATATTACGAGTTCAACGGGATAAATTTGATCGAAATCGGAAAAAAAATAAGGAAGTTATGACATCAAGTTTCGTTATGGGGGGGGGGGGGGGGAAACAATTCTTGAACAGTCAATATGAATATGCAAATGGCAAAGTGAGCATGTCATTCCCTCACAACTTACCATATAGTTTGTACATAAAATTTTGAAATTTCCAGTTTTTCATTCAAACGCAATTATGCCCGAGGCTCAAATCCTCGTATGTCTAATTGATCACTATTCTAAAATTATCTAACCAAGAATAACGTCATATTTCAGACTTTAATGACAGAAACGTTGAATTTTTGTCATTTTTTTTTGTACACAATCAATGGAAAATAATGTGAGGGTATGACATGGTTAGCTCACTCATTTGCATATTCATATCCACTGTACAAGAACTGTTTTGCAGAAAATAGCAAAACTTCAAAATGTCACAACTTCCTTATTTTTCATCAAATTTCAGTCAAATTTTTACTGTTGAACTCGTAAGATTTTACTCTTTTTTTTATCAGACTAACTTATATTTGGACTGGATTTCCTCTTTAACTGTTGCTGCTTGCCCGACAAACAAAGGGAGATTATTCCTTTAATAATTTCGATGCAGCGTACAAGATATGCCCTGTCACCAAAGGAAGCTTTTGATATCCCTGTGATATATTTCAATAGTGTTTGATCCTGTGAACTTCGGAGATTGTAAAATGTTTAGGGTGATGACTTCAACTCTGTAGTTCCTGTCTGTACACGTACACTGTACCATAAATAGCTTTGTAGTACTATCAACAAAGATTTAAATATAATTCTCAGTTTTACAGGCAACTTATATAACTCACGTAGTAATGGACTACAATGAGAAAAACGAGGAGAATTGCAAAATAATGTAGCACATGCATTTGAACCCTTATAGTAGTTTACCTATATTGATTGCTACGTAACCCGAGAAATAAACTGTTACAATAATCCAAGCTACTTGTGACAAACGCATGGATTTTTTTTTTCTCAATTACTTTTACGTGCCAAATGGCTTTGAACAACTGTGTGTAATAGTAAACAAAAGTTAATAGTTGTAGTGGAAGATCAGTGAACCAAGAAATAACCTTTTTATGAAAACAATACAGTTTATTCAAAATGTTGACAATGACAGGTGCATAATAGGCCTACGACGTACAATAGGCATGCCGGTATTTTAGGCAAATTACTGTCTCTTAAATGGTTTTGTTGTTGTTGTTGTTATTGTTGTTGTTGTTGTTGTTGTTGTTGTTGTTGTCGTTGTTGTTGTAAGTAAGCTGTCTCCCTCAAGTAATTTCCTATTTGTTTCTATAAGTCATCATTATTCAACATTGAGCAATATTTTTCTCTTTAATATTACACAAAAAGGCCCAAGTATCACCAGTTGATAAATTCCCATTGTTTCCAGATATTCGTCACCATCATTCATATCATTTAATGCGTTGTCATTATTTTTAGCCACCAAAACTATCATTCTGTTAATATCTGTTCCTCTTCGGTGTAGAGAGCAAAACAAAGCAAAGAAAACTACAAAATAAGATATGCTGTCTGTTGTACCCGGAGACATACAGCAAGCATATTTGAATTGAATTCAGATACAGGCGTATGGCATGCTTTATTGATATAAACACAGTTCGCAGTAAAGAAATCAGATTGCCTCTGTAAGAAGGAAATGAAATTAAGTGCCTCTGTAAGAAGGAAAAGAATGAAGTGCGACGAAATGGATTTGACATTACCCCGAGATGAGAAGCCAATTTCGGAAATTGGATCGGTGGCACCCTTACGAAATGTCATCTTTTTATTCTCCGGTTACTCATCCGCTGCTGCCGCTAAACACCAACGACTGCACACCCTGTCTCCGATCTTAGGGGAATCAGCGAAACATGACAAGGCGCCTGATCGGTTGGCGGTCAGCCGCACAGTTGATCAAATTCCATAATTTAAGCCCGCCCTATCACTCGCTCGACCGCTTTCTACCTGGAAAGCACAGGAGAAGAACAGAAGCAGGGGGAGACGGGGAGGAAGGGGATATTGCGCCATTCCTCCATTCGTCGTTTGTTTCATGATTAATGATATCACAAGTAATGGCTGTAACTGGTCATTGTTACATTTATTTCATTTAGCTACTCGTAATATCTTCTTAAACATCTTTTAGAAATTAAGGCAACCATAGACTTGCTATTAGGTAATTGTTGCTACATGATTATAGATAATGATGAAATGCCACAAACACAAGAAATACCCATGTAAAAGAAAGTAAATTCTCCACATTCACAAGGAGTGAAAGAATCGACGTAAGATATGCATAAGCAGTTTTTGCTTTCCCTCCTTCAATGCGTCATTATTAAGGGGCATTCTGCGTGGATACAGGAAGCGAGTTCAGACGGTGAGGCAAGACTGCAGTAACATTGATGACAGGTGCGACAGGGAATAAATCAGTTCACTAGTATATTCAGATTTAAGGATATTTCTCCGAGCTCTTACTATTCCATCAACCTGTTCATATCCAATCCACTTCAACACGTGAATGCACTTTGCGTGCACTGGGTGTTGCTATGTTAGGCAGGCTTACTGATTGTCAGGAAATCTCCCTGTTGTATAGGCATAGAATCTAAATGGGGTAGTAAACTAAAAAGTCGCGTTAATCAAAGATCTTTTTTCATACTCCAACTGGTGCAATGTCATGAAAACTGTCTCTTATACATGAAATTAGCTTTTACAATCCACTTGTCTCTGCGTTCTTCCATAGTTGGTCAGTAGGCCTACACAAATTTTATTTGCATCGAGCAGTTGATTTTCTTTTCATTGTGCTAAACACTCCTCTACCAGCCATGTCGCTTTGCTCCTCCATGTGTTCCACAGTTTCCTTGTACATCGCTATTGCCACCTACTTCACTCGCTGATTTGATTGTTTTAAAGACACGCAAAATTTGCCAACGCCTGGAGAAATTCATTTTCCTTCCACGATGCATGACTGTCTTGATATTAAAATGTTACTTTAGTTTTGGCAGTAGATTTAAAGTGTAATAATCACTTTTTGTTGGATTATGTATTACTTTATGTCGGATGGAAATATAGTGTAACTGAACTGAATTGAATTTAAGTGGAAACTGTATCTACAGATTCACTAAGCGACCAGAGAAAGAACGATCCACATAAAGATATTCAATCTGTGCGATTGTGGCCTATCGATGTTGCCTGTTTACTATAGTCTAGATTCAAGACGAATACACTTTATATACAAGCTCTGCTTCTCTTGTGAGTTCCTCTTTTTCATATACAGTTATAAGAATAAAATTGTAGTTGTTTACTTTTTTGTTTATTGAAATGCAAAGAAAATATTACTCTGATTATACAAAATAGTGTTGAACCTTGTGTGATTTGAAATTCTTTTTAAAGATTCTTTACTCATGTAAGAGTTATGTATATTGTTCTGTATTATTTACACAGAAATAAAATTATTTGAAATTTGAAACGTGAAATTTGAATATCAACATGTTTAAATAGTTATGTT
The DNA here is from genome assembly GCF_964275005.1 of Diadema setosum. Taxonomy (NCBI): domain Eukaryota; kingdom Metazoa; phylum Echinodermata; class Echinoidea; order Diadematoida; family Diadematidae; genus Diadema; species Diadema setosum. Next base: position 17,114,490 of record NC_092703.1, on the reverse strand, counting down.
TTAGGTGACGAAACACTGAAAAGAAGGCAGGTGGTGCATGGCTGATGAAAGTGCCCTTAACCATATTCATGTTAAATGCCCTTCATGTATATTTGTTGCGCAAGAGTTTGATTGACTGTTTGCTCTGAAGCAAGTTTACCGGGTCGAAATCTACAGCTGTTGATGCTTTGCATGTAGAGGAAGAGTTGGTCGGTTGTCAATGAAGGCCTTATAGGATGGCTGCAGACGTAGACTACAATGTGACATGGAAATTGGCTTTCCTCAGCTTATCATTATTCCTTCATTGGGATGGAAGAGGAAAAAACTGTTTTGTACTTCATGACTTGATGATTGGCCGGGGAACCTTCAGCTGCGCGACCAACTAAACCAATCTCTGTTCGCTTCAAATGCCATGAGCTGACTCGAGGCAGGTTTATTTTTCAAATTTGATGTGATTGATCATAATACTCTTACACAAACGTCTGATGCAGCCGGGGCCTTGCGCCTAGACAAAATTGATTCCTGAATTTCAATGAACAGGATCGAACACACTGCTTGCATAGGGGGCAGGAGGCAATCAATCGAACCAAAAAAGAAATGATGTCATGTCCGAGAGAGTTTTAACAAAGTTGTAGCCTAGAGTACACTCATTATTCATACATGCAGCGACTGCACAAGGCGTATAAATTTCGGTGCATTTTCCATGACTAGACACAAAAAACTTACCATGTATCACATCCAAAGCTGGGAGGTGTAAATAACCTTTACATGGAGAGCAATGACCAGAATCGATGTACACTTCCAAACAAAGCAACATGACAGTGTAATCACGTTAATGCAAAAACCAGGGACAACAAAGAAGAGTTTGGGGACAACTCGATAAAAGCTAATATGAATTATATCAGCTTATATAGCTAAGTTTGAGTAGATTACGGATTGTCTTCACTACGAAAGATATTTTCGTTTATTAAATTAACCCATCTCTCTCTCCCGCAATTGTGGAATTATTTAATGTTATAATTTTTCTCGTTCGTTTCCCAAAGTCTCTTTTTCTGCTCTTTCCTTCCTTTCTTTCGCTTGTTTGCATTCTCCTTTTCTTCTTCTTCTTCTTCTTCTTTTCTTCTTCTTCTTCTTCTTCTTTTCTTCTTCTTCTTCTTCTTCTTTTCTTCTTCTTCTTCTTCTTCTTCTTCTTCTTCTTCTTCTTCTTCTTCTTCTTTCTAGATCTTCGTCATGTCTGCTTCTTTCTTCGGTATACTTCCATTTACTTCACGAGACTTTTTTTCCTGTATATCACTTTCTTCGTGGTGCTTGAAGGTGAGACAATTAGAAGAGAAAACGAACAAACAATATGTCGATTGTGTCTATGAAGAGTTACGAAGAGTTTTGATACCATTGCAAAGCATTAATCTTACATTTTGAATGAAGCAATTTCGAATAAATAAAGGAATATAATGAATTTATCAGTGTGTGTCAATTTTATCATTCATCTCCATGCACTGCACAATAGTACAAGCTACTGAAAATAACGGGTAATTTAGTCGTTATGGGTATTAGCATGGGTGTTTTGAAATAATCATATTTCCTGCCCAAGGCAATCTATTATACAGATGCATGTTTGAACGGAAATATTAAAGCCAAGTCATCTACAAATGATTGCTTAAAAAAAAATGAAGCTTGAAGAAAATCTTCCATGCGTCGTCCTTCTACAAGACTATACGCAGGGCTCGACACTAACGGTGGCCGGTGGCCCGGGGCCACCAAAAATGAAAGTCGGGCCACCAAATTTCAAAAAAAGTTCAAATTTGGTGGCCCGCCTCGGACCCTCAATTTTTTTTTTGAAAAGTAGGGGCCTATGTCAATAAATTCGTAACTTTTTGTGCCGGAAATGCATAAATACATGCAGTGAGTGTGTGATTCATAAAAAACAGGACTTTTAATGCTTTTTATTGTTTGTTTTTTTGGCCACCAAATTTTTCTCTCGGGCCACCAAAAATTTGAAATTGATGATTTTGGTGGCCCCATCGGGCCAGCAAAAAAAAAAAAGTTAGTGTGGAGCCCTGCTATACGATACCAAAATCATAACAATGTTGAGCACAGAAATATGAATTTTAGCTGCTGTCAACAACAACACTATCTGGCTACTTTTCAGCAAGGCTGCGCAAACATATACGGAATGTAAAAAAACAAACAAACATAACAAAGATATAGCAACAGGAAAATATAAGATTATATATGACACACGTATGACAAACGTACATGCTTTGAAAATGAAACATGAAAAACAATACAAACAATGAATTAACGACAGTAATAAGTCTGTCATAATATATATATATATATATATATATATATATATATATATATATATATATATATATGTATATATATATATATATATATATATATATATATATATATATATGTGTGTGTGTGTGTGTGTGTGTGTGTGTGTGTGTGTGTGTGTGTGTGTGTGTTCCTATCCTATATTAATGGCTATAAAAAAAGCCCATCAAAAATACAAATCACTTGGAGTACGTGAATAATACTCGAAAAAGGTTTGTTTATTCTGCGACTGATATGCATCCTAACTTCCCCTGGTTTTTTTTTTTTCTATTTGCTGACCTCAAAGAGGGACTTGTCACCACAGGTTCATTTCCCTTTAAGGCAAAAATAATTAGCTGCGACTCAAACGAGAAATGGTAATCGCATGGGACAGTCATCCTTACGAAGAGCAATGTTAGGGAGGTTATTAAAATTAGATTGATGGCTGACATCGTGCTTATAAAAAATGTGGTAGACAGGGAGGGTGTCTGTCAGGAGTTTTCTCCCTGATTTTTTTGTTGTTTCTATTTTTCCTTAACTTGGGTGACAAGGAGAAACTTGCTAGTTCCTCCACGCTCTGCTTCACTGCTAGCCAGAAAACGGCTCGCGCCATCTGTTCTTGATCGTAGCATTGGGCGCACAATACATGAGGGCGACTATATAGCAAAAAGCATCCTCTATAATGCAGTGCAGAACGATTCGAGCAGACGCCAGTGGCTATGCTAATCTCAAGATGAGGAAAGAGAGTGAAGTTCGTTGATTTACTGTTGTTTTAAGATGACATGTCAACGTTTCTCCCTGTCTGTACTCGTCGTATGCATCACATATTATTCGTGATAAAATCAGTGTAAGTCACACAAAACGGATAAACAACAAAGAACAAAATGCAAGTATGTGTTGAGTGTTATGCATGTATTCACTTTATTGTAAGTCATACTTTGCAAATATTCTCTAACGCGGGGGACTGCCACAGATGAACGATACATTCATCACCGCCAGCTGACAATGTACCATGTTAACTTACATGTTTATAGCAAATTGAATGTAACGCCAATTATCTTGCAAGATTGCATTGGATAGGTTTGGTTTCACCCACACTCCGTGTCATATGCCAAGACAGATACCGCCGTCCAATGTGGCACGAGAGGCGATTGTGTCCAGCATCAGGGATATTCGTTTGCTCAGGTATGGGAGCAGAGCGTCTTCCTTCTTCGTCTTAGATCTATTGGAATAGAGCAACTTTTTTTTTTTTTTTTTTTTTAAATACAACCCATCAACATCAACTATATATAACGCAAAAACGAAAAAAAAAAGGAGATACTATATACGAACGAGATATGAAACTCGTCACACTAAGGACGAGTTAGGTGATACGCTTGGGGTCATCAGATGTCGGTCATCCGTGATCGACAAAGAAAAGAATGTGATATAGGCACCTTGAAATTATTCAGCGTGCATGCAAATCCGTTTCTCTAACCACTCGGCCACGGGACATCCACGGAAATGGTTAGGCAAAAAAAAAAATGTATAGATATTACAGGGGGAAAAAGTCAATGCCCACTCAACAAACGGGGCCGCGTGAACATGTATTGCATTGCTAGACGGAAATGCGGCCTTGTAACGACTGATGTCGCTATGCCATTTCTGGCGACTTGGGAAAAATACGTGCCGTAGACATAAAACCTATAATCGGCTGGTTTTGATACCTTGCCTTTAATCACAATTTTCAGTGTGATGACGTCATCAAAGTACGAAACAATAAGCCAGTTCGGGGTTCCACTTTGAGCATGAGCAGAAAAAGGTCATCTGTACCAGCAGAGCATGGTGGTTTTTAAATTCACTGAGAAAAGCATCTGTAATGTAATGATTATTCAACTGATCCCTATAAGTGGTGCTTGCCAGCACATCCACATGACAGCAAAAGCGGTGTCTGACAATATCAATAGAAAGAGATTGTTAATACATTCAATGCAAAATAATGAAATGGATGCTTTCCAAAATGTCAATGGAAGGATCATTCTGGTCACCTGGTCTATGCAAGTTCATCCTTTGTTTGAACATGACTGATGAATTCCATAAATTGTTACGTTGGGCAAGCTCATGCCTTCTGTCGCTTGAAACTAGTGGAGTGCCTAATCAACTGAGAAAGAAGAAAGGTCATTTGTACCCATGTGCCCATGAGCTAACCCCGAACTGGCTTATTGACATGGTCTTGAAAGACAATTTTTCAAAGTACAACACCTCCGTCGTCGTCATTACATACTATGATCGGTTTGACAAAGTCAGCCTGCAAAAGTTTGCAGCAGTCGAAGCAATGTGGTCTCCAACACAAAAAAGAGGGATATTGTGTGTGTGTGTGTGTGTGTGTGTGTGTGTGTGTGTGTGTGTATAGGTGCGTTTATATACGAACTTGACTTCTACATGGACGAATATGTAATACACCATTGAAGAAAAAAAAGTAAAATAGCAAAGTATTTTGTTTCGTGATCTTGTGGGGTTCGAACCCGCACGTATGCAACCTCACTTCTCTGAGACGTCGCCTTTAATCACTCGGCCATACGTCTCGACGAGAAAATATGACGAACGTAAACTTATGTGTGTGAAAGATGAATCAGGAATCGTTTCGTCCACATTCCATTCTCATTTTCAGTTTTAAACTGCAAAATTGTCAACCTGATGAGGAGATTTCAAAGAATAAAATGCATGATTAGTGCAGCTTATTGTCTCAGCTACAACATACTTTAGTTTCAGAGGAAACGAAGCAAAATCAGCTGAGATAAAGGTGCTTAAACGTTGTCAAGTCAATGCATGGTTTAAAAGAAAAATCACCTCCCATAGACATAACACGTAAACTTGTCCGATTTTGCGTCTTTACCTCTAATCACAATTTTCAGTGTGATGACGTCATCAAAGTACAAAACAATGACATGGTCTTGAAAGACAATTGTTCAAAGTACAACACCTCCGTAGTCGTCATTACTTATACTATAATCGGTTTGATAAAGTAAGCCTGCAAAATTTTGCAGCAATCGAAGCAATGTGGTCTCCAACACAAGAAAGAGGGATATTGTGTGTGTGTGTGTATAGGTGCGTTTCTATACGAACGTGATTCCTACATGGACGAATATGTAATACACCACTGAAGAAAAAAAAAAGTAAAATGGCTAAGTATTTTGTTTCGTGATCTTGTGGGGTTCGAACCCGCATGTGTCATGGTATACCCTACTGTAAAGTCATGTAATGTCGTTGTGTTTCTACTGTCTTGTTCTCTCCTGTCTTTGTAAAAAAAAAAAAAAAAAAAAAAAGTTTAATGTATTCACAAGAATCCTTTTGAGTGGTTCACAATTTACAAGCATGCTTTTCAGTGAACCTCTCAGTTCTTTCTTTTTTTTTTATCCTCCAAACATAACTTTGTATTTTGCCGGTATGCATGTATAATTTCGTATTTGTTAACCATTATCTACCATGTAAAGTCGAATACATGCCTATGTTATATCTTCTGATACATTTCGTGTTATGTTTGACGAAAAAGAAAGAAGGAATGAAATAAATGAAATGAAAATGAAAATGAATGAATGAATGAATGTGTGCAACCTCACGTCTCTGAGACGTCGCCTTTAACCACTCGGCCATACGTCTCGACGAGAAAATATGAGGAACGTAAACTTATGTATGTGAAAGATGAATCAGGAATCGTTTCGTCCACCTTCCATTCTCATTTTCAGTTTTAAGCTGCAAAATTGTCAACCTGATGAGAAGATTTGAAAAAAAAATAAAATGTATGATTACTGCAGCTTATTGTCTCAGCTACAACATACTTAAGTTTCAGAGGAAATGAAGCAAAATCAAGTGAGGTAAAAGTGCTTGAGCGTTATCGTCTATGCATGGTTAAAAAAAAAAAAATCCCCCCATAGACATAACACATAATCTTCGCTGATTTTGATATCTTGCCTTTAATCACAACTTCTAGTATGATGACGTCATCAAATTAGAAAACATCGACATGGACTTGATAGACAATTGTTCAAAGTATAACATATTCAACGTATGTCGTCAGTTTGGTATTGACTGGACGATCAAACACAGGAACATGAGGCAGCGATTAGTAATCTTCGCTGATTTTGATATCTTGCCTTTAATCACAACTTCTAGTATGATGACGTCATCAAATTAGAAAATATCGACATGAACTTGATAGACAATTGAAGGGGTCGATGCAATATAGTGCTAACCCACACAATGTTCATTTTGAGATAATCGCTGTTGAATGTTTGGAAAGTCCATACATTGTATATTGATAAAACATGAATGCATGCATTTTTTACCATCTTATTGGTTGAATTCAAATATGATATTTTCACGGAGGTTAGAGTGAAGGATAAGGATTATGAAAATGCTTAATCGTGTCATTAATTCCCAATCAATGACATCCCTACTATAGGCATATCATAATTTCTCATCTAAAATCAATGGTCTATAGGATTCATGCACCATTACTTGTATAGTGCATAAACTTTGCTTTTTAAGCTTTGAGTGAAACGTGTCATAGCATAATTCTGTAATTCCATCAGCAGTGATTGACATAATGAAGAAGAAATATATATCACATTGAACGCTTAGAACCTAACGGGGGGGGGGGGTATTATAGCATGATACTCGGTTTTTTACTGCCCAGCTAGATGCCAACAACATCCATCACTCACGGCTACGCATAGAGAAACAGCCATGGCGAAAATAAAACTTTGCTTTCTCATAGGCACAATGACACAGAACCCCGTCAAACACACTTTTCTTGGCAGGGATGGACATGAAAAAGTTCATTACTAATACTAAACAGCGTATGCATTCCATTCATGTGAAGCTAGATACCTCTATAGCAACATAAAGCCTGTCTTCAACTCCGTTGATAGAACAATGACAACCTGAAATTTCAAAGAGATGAGCGAGACGCTATATACACCTGGCCTAGAGTTAATTTATTCAGTTCTCATTCCTACTTCAAGTTGGGTTATGTTATTGTAATCATTCCCATCTGCAGTATAACAAAACCAAAGTGAGGGAAAAGGGGAGAGAAAAACGAGAGGTGGCAAAAGGAAAACTGCATGCACAACTGCAATCCATAGCATTGCGTGTGACAAGTGAAACAAATGTTTTAGTTGTTATAGCAGTGTTTTATGAGCATAAACAGACAAATAGACAGACAATGTCAAATTTAAAAACCATCAATTTAATGTCAGAGAAGATGGTAAACAAGATGCATTGAAACCGTAACTAAATCGAACATATTCAGATATAACATTCTTGAATTAAAAACAAGATAAAGAAAAATAATGTCCACGTCAGGATTAAAAAAAAAACCGCCGCACGAACATGCATTATATTCTTGATGCAAAGTTCCAAGGATTGTCTCATTAATTTAAAAGCAATGATTCCCTTACCACCACCAGCACCACACCACAATGACGTCTCTAAAATCAATGGTAGCACATATCATTGTATCTTGCATTGAATTAGCTCCCTTTTCCTAAACTACCAGTGAAACGTGCCATATTATATGGTGTAATTCGATCAGTAGTGATTGACTTTAAAGAAGAAAGATAATGCAACAAATTGAATGCTTACCACATTGCTTATAGGGCTATTCCAGTTTGGTACTGATCTGTTCTATTCTCCCAGATGCCAACAACACATATCACCTATGGCTAAACTAGTGAAACAGCCATGACGAAAATAAACGACAGAGAACCCTGTCAAAATCACTACACTAATTAGAAAGGTATTGCCCGAAATTCCTCATATAATATGAAGCAATATCAAGTCACTTCCTTCCCTGCCTGTCTTTAACTCCGTTTTTGTCAAACAATAACAACCTGGAATTCTAAACAGATAAGCGAGACGCCATACACCTGGACTAGAGTTAATTAATTCAGTTCCCATTCCTGTTAGTTATGTAAACGTACACGTTCCTAAATATCCTGCTACAGTATAACAAGAACAAAATCTAAATGAAGAGAAAAGGAAAGAGAAAAAGAATGGTAGCAAGCGTGGCACTGTTTCAAGGGGCAATTTACAACATTACGCGTGACAAAATTAATGAAGCAAACCCAACCTCCAAACTCCAATACAAAACAAGGGAAATAGAGTAGCTGTGTTCATGACATCAGAGTGAAGCTGAACTGCTGAAAAAAAAGAAAAGAAAAAAGAAATAAAAGGAAAAAGTCCTGCGGGACTCGATTAACTTCTCTCCTTCCGGTCGGGCATTATAAACACGCAGCGTGCTAAGCGATTCTGCCACACGGAAGATCCGAAGATCCTGTGCGAAACTTAAATCTATCTATGTATGCTATACACAACACAAATTTACATTGATATTCAGTTTTTTGGCGATATACGTCAAGTGACTGATAGCGCTGTTCAACTTCCCACGAGTGGCCGCGTGGATTCGATCAATATACAGTTACAAAGATAAATCGGGAATCGTTTCGACCAGATTCCATTCTCATTTTCAGTGATCGACAACGAAAATAATGTTAAGTAGCGACTTGAAGTATAATATAATATTGAGAAATATTCGTGAAGTCCAATTCTTTATGCAGTCCTACATAATTCAGATGAAATTGTTTCTGTCATGCAACCAATTGAAAATTTCGTGTGGTGTCGGCGTGTCCAAGTAAGTTGATTGGAAAGGATATGTGAATGAATATTTACCAATAGGTCTTTATATTGTAAAAAAAAAAATCAAACATGGCCATGCGGTCTTTTAAGAGCCATCTTCACTTTAACATTTGTAATTTCAAGTCCAAGTTGCCAGTCAAAGCAATGTGGTCTCCAACACAAAACAAAGGGATATTGTGTGTGTGTGTGTGTGTGTGTGTGTGTGTGTGTGTGTGTACGTTTACATGAAAACGTGATTTCTACATGGACGAAGGTGAATACTCCATAAAAGAAAAAAAGCAAAAGATGTAAGTATTTTGTTTCGTGATCTTATGGGGTTCGAACCCGTACGTGTGCAACATCACGTATCTTGTGACGTCGCCTTTATCCTCTCGGCCATACGTCTCGACGAGAAAATATGAGGAATGTAAAGTTATGTATGTGAAAGATGAATCAGGAATCGTTTCGTCCACATTCCATTCGCATTTTCAGTTTTTAGCTGCAAAATTATCAACCTGATGAGGAGATTTGAAAAAATAAAATGCATGATTACTGCAGCTTATTGTCTGAGCTACCACATACTTAAGTTTCAGAGGAAATGGAGCAAAATCAGCTGAAATAAAGGTAGTGAAACGTTGTCAAGTCAATGCATGGTTTAAAAAAAAAAATCACCTCCCTTAGACATAACACGTCAACTTGTCTGATTTTGAGTCTTTACCTTTAATCACAATTTGAAGTATGATGGTAAGTCTTCTCGAACTAAGAGTGTGGAACGGAAGCTTCTACGTGAAAGATGAATCATGTCGATCACCCGTGACCGACACATCTTTAAAGGGATCAGTTATTAGAGGTGGAAGACCTCGTGCCAAGATATTGTTTCAGCAATTCCAAAGCAATGATACCCTTACATTTAGGTATACCATAATTTCCCTCTGAAATCATTGGTATTATTCATGTACAATTGCTTGCCTTGTCCATAAACTTTGCTTTATAAACTTTCAGTGAAAGGTGTTATAACATAATTCTGTAACGCCATTAGCAGTGATTGACTACATAAATAAAGATATATCAAATTGAACGCTTAGCGCGTATAAAAGGGGGATTTTAGCCTGATGTTGTGTTATTCACTGCTCAGATACCAACAACACTCATCACCTACGGTTACGTATAGAGAAATAGCCATGGCGAAAATAAGGTTTTCCTTTTCTTTGGCAGATAGACACACAACCCCTTTGAACACACTATAATTGACATGGAGGGACATGAAAAAGTTCATTACTACTACTAAACAGTGATGCCTTCTACTCATGTGGCACAAGATACCTCTATAGCAGCATAAAACCTGTCTACAATTGCGTTATTTGGTCAAACAATAGCAACCTGGAATTTCAAAGAGACGAGCGAGACGCCATACACCTGTCCTAGAGTTAATTTATTCAGTTGCCATTCCTGCTCCAGTTGAGTTATGTAAATTATTTTCCGACCTGTCTTGTGCAGTGTAACAGGAACAAACGTAGAGAAAAGGAAAGAGAAAACGAAAGGTGGCAAGCGGGGCACTGTATATCAAGGGCAATTTACAACATTACGTATGATAAATGAAGCAAATCCAACCTCCAGCCTCCGACAAAAAAAAAAGGGAACTTGAGTGACTGTGTGTCGTGGGGTAATGACATCGGAATGAGGCTGAACTGCCAAAAGAAAAACAAAGAAAGAGAGAGAGAGAAAAAAAAAATAGCGTCCTGCGGGTCCCGAACATCTCGTCCTAAGGTAGTGCATAATGACCATGCAGCGCGCTAAGCGACTATAAAGCCACACGGCTGTCCCGAAGATTGGATGTGAAATTCATATCTTTATATCATTTACAACATGAAAAAGTTCATTACTACTACTAAACAGTGATGCCTTCCATTCATGTGGCACAAGATACCTCTATAGCAACATAAAACCTGTCTACAACTCCGTTATTGGGTCAAACAATAACAACCTGGAATTTCAAAGAGATGAGCGAGACGCCATACACCTGGACTAGAGTTAATCAATTCAGCTCCCATTCCTGCCAGTTATCTAAACGTACATGTTCCTACCTATCCTGTTACAATATTACAAGAACCAATGAAGAGAAAAGGAAAGAGCAAACGAAAGGTGGCAAGCGGGACACTGTAACAAGGGGCAATTTACAACATTAAGTGTGACAAAATTAATGAAGCAAACCCAATCTCCAAACTCCAATACAAAACGAGGGAAATAGAGCAGCCGTGTTCACGGGTTACGTATACTTGGTAAAATAATACGATAAATGACATCGGAGTAAAGCTGAATTGCCGGAAAAAAAGAAAAAAAGAAAGAGAAAACTTCCGCGGGAGTCGAACTTCTCGCCTTCCGGTATGGCGTTATGAACACCCAGCGCGTTAAGCGATTACGCCATATGGCTGTCCTGGAGATTCTATGCGAAACTTAAATGTATGATTATACTGTCGTGACAGTGCTGACTGAGATGGCGCTATTCAACTTCCCACAAGTGGCCGCGTGGATTCGACCAATATACAGTTGCAAAGAACAATCGGGAATCATTCCGTACAGATTGCATTCTCATTTTCAGTTTTTAACTACAAAATTGTCGACCTGATGAGGAGATTTGAAAATATAAAATGCATGATGACTGCAGCTTATTGTCTCAGCTACAACATATTTATGTTTCAGAGGAAATGGAGCAAAATCAGATGAGGTAAAGGTGCTTAAACGTTGTCAAGTCAATGCATGGTTTGAAAAAAAATCACCTCCCATAGACATAACACGTAAACTTGTCTGATTTTGAGTCTTTACCTTTAATCACAATTTCTAGTATGATGACGTCATCATATATCAAAACCATCACATGGACTTGAGAGGCAAATGTTCAAAGTACAACATATCTGAATTTGGGATAATATTGAGCTTAAACAACAGAGATACGAGCAAATGAATGTCAGAAACAGTACCTCAAAAAAATCAATTCCACTTTTTTTATATAAAATGACGATTTGATGACGTCATCGCGTTTCTCTGGCAATATTGATACTTGGAATGTTATTTACAATTCATATGCTTTTGTAATATGCAATAGAAATATAGGGTCAACGGACGATTTAAAGAGCTATGACGAAATAAACAAAGACATGTTTTTTCACTATATTTGCAGAAAGACGCGCGTGCGGAATTTCAACTTTGACGCCTGTGCATTCCTTTGTTATGGGTCGAAATCGATCGGAAATCAATGGATACTGTTACTCAAAGTATCAGGAATCCAAATCAGTCAAAAAAATTGCATTTCCATGTTTCTTAAGCGCTCTGCGCGCGAAATTGCGCGGACGGACGCGCACGCGAGAAAATGTTTGAAACGCTTATAATTGTCTGAAACTTCGAGATTTCCCATTGGGAAGTCGTTTTGAGCCTTTTAAAATTTTGACGCGCGCTTACGCGCGCCTAATGATGACCTGGGTAACTAGCGTTAGAAAGTAAGATAGAGCGTGACCTGAACTTTATGTCCAGCGAAAATGATACAGAAATGACATCTAGTTATGAAGTTATGATTGATCATGTGACAAGGTCCGAAAATCACAAAATGGCGCCTAGATGACGTCATAGATATGTTACTGTCATGAAAACCTTATTGTGGCTAGATATTGTTATGAGACATGTTGACTGAAAATGTCATGTCATTCCGGAATGTCATTGTTGAGATATTGACGACACAAAATGTGGCAGAAAGAAAGAAGAATAAAAAACGAGACATGAAAACTCGTCACATTGAGGACGAGTTAGGTGATACGCTTGTGGTCATCAGATGGCGGTCATCTGTGATCGACAAGAAACGAATGTGATATAGGCACCTTGAAGTTATATTGAGCGTGCATGCGAAACTGTTTCTGTAACCACTCGGCCACGGGTCATCCACGGAAATGGTAAGACAAAAAACAACAACAATGTATAGATATAACAGGGGGAAAGTCAATGCCCACTCAACACAAAAAAGAGGGATATGGCGTGTGTGTGTGTGTCTGTGTGTGTGTATAGGTGCGTTTATATACGAACGTGATTTTTACATAGACGAATATGTAATACAAAATTGAAGAAAAAAAAACAGTAAAATAGCTAAGTATATTGTTACGTGATCTTGTGAGGTTCGAACCCGCAACCTCACGTCTCTGAGACGTCGCCTTTAACCACTCAGCCATACGTCTCGACGAGAAAATATGGGGAACGTTATGGACTTGAAAGACAGTTGTTCAATATATAACACATTCATCGTACGTTGTCAGTTTGCTATTGACATGACGATCTATCCCACGAATGTGAGGCAGATATTAGTACCTGTATGAAATTATTATAGGCATGGTTATCAAATTCCCCTAAAATTTCCTTATAATTGCCTTATTTTTACACACAGTTATGCTATCCCTTTAAACTCGTCACAGTTTAATTAGAATCATTAACACCATACATCAGTACCATATTCAGTTCCATAGCTGATCACGTTTGCTAATTAATTAAGATTATTTGTCTAGAATGTGTCATATGGCCAACCTGTATACACACGTATATACACACACAATGCTAAATGCATGTATCAAACATCTGTAACACAACTTTGAACTAACTGTAGGAATTATCGCTGCACTTATCATCCATACTTTTTATCACTATCTGAAACTCCACAAAAACCACTAATTGACAAATAATCATCAATACAGAAGACTGACTTAAAGGAACAATGCAAATACCTTTTTTACAATGTATAGCTTGTTACATGTATAAATCAGCACAAAGTAACCACGACTACATTGTGTTACTGAATTGATATGAACAAATTTCATTTTGTTACAATATACTATATCAGTTTGAAAAGCCCAGCCTCCAAAATTTTGCAGCAGTCGAAGTAATGCAGTCTCCAACGCAAAACAAAGGTATACTGTGTGAGTGTGTGCGTATAGGTGTGTTTACATGCAAATGTGATTTCTACATGGACGAAAAGCCCAGCCTGCAAAATTTTGCAGCAGTCGAAGTAATGCAGTCTCCAACGCAAAACAAAGGTATACTGTGTGAGTGTGTGCGTATAGGTGTGTTTACATGCAAATGTGATTTCTACATGGACGAAGGTGTAGTACTCCATTGAAGAAAAAAAAAGTAACAAAAATAATAATTATTTTCTTTCGTGCTCTTGTGAGGATCGAACCCGTACGTGTGCAACCTCACGTTTCTGAGACGACGCCTCTAACCACTCGGCCATATGTCTCGACGAGAAAATTAGAGGAACGTAAACTTATGTACGTGAAAGACGAATCAGGAATCATTTCGTCCGCATTCCATTCTCATTTTCAGTTTTAAATTGCAAAATTGTCAACCTCATGAGGAGATTTCAAAGAATAAAATGCATGATTACTGCAGCTTATTGTCACAGCTACAACATACTTAAGTTTCAGAGGAAATGAAGCAAAATCAGCTGAGATAAAGGTGCTTAAACGTTGTCAAGTCAATGCATGGTTTCTAAAAAAATCACCTCCCATAGACATAACACGTAAACTTGTCCGATTTTGCGTCTTTACATTTAAACACAATTTAAAGCATGATGACGTCATCAAGTTTCAAATCTATGACATGGACTTGAAAGGTAAATGTTCAAAGTACAACATATCTGAATTTGGGATAATATTGAGCTTAAACAACAGAGATACGAGCAAATGAATGTCAGAAACAGTACCTTAAAAAAATCAATTCCACTTTTTTGATTTCAGATGATGATATGATGACGTCATAATGTATTCATGGAGATATTGATACTTGAAACGTTATTTCCAATTCATATGTTTTTGTAATATGCAATAAAAACATAGGGTAACCAGACGTTTTAAAGAGCTATGGCGAAATAAACAAAGACATGTTTTTCGCTATATTTGCACATAGACGCGCACACGAAATTTCAACTTTGACGCCAACGCATTCCTTTGTTATAGGTCAAAATTGATCGGAAATCAAAGGATATTATTGCTTAATGTATCAGGAATCCAAATCTGTCAAAAAATGTGCATTTTCATTTTGTCTACGCGCACTACGCGCGAAAATGTGCGGACGGACGCGAACGCGCGAAACGCTTAAAATTGTCTGAAACTTCGAGATTTCCCATTGGTAAGTTGTTCTGAGCCTTTTAAAAGTTTGACGCGCGCGTACGCGCCCGTAATAATGTCCTAGGTAATTAGCATTAAAATGTAAGATAGAGCGCGACCTGAACTTAATGTCCACCGAAAATGATACAGAAATGACCTTTAGTTATGAAGTTATGATCGATCATGTAACATGGTCCGAAAATCACAAAATGGCGCCTAGATGACGTCATAGATATGTTACTGTCATGAAAACCTTATTGTGGCTAGATTTTGTCATGAGACATGTTCCCTGAAAATGTCATGTTATTCCGTAATGTCATTCTTGAGATATTGATGACACAAAATTGTCCAGAAAGAAAGAAGAATAACGAGACATGAAACTCGTCACTTTAAAGACGAGTTAGGTGATACGCTTGGGGTCATCAGATATCGGTCACCAGTGATTGACAACGAAACAATGAAATATAGCGAATTTAAGTTATATTTCTGCGATAATATTTTAGCAAAGTCGATTTTTTTTTTGGACCTTTATTATTCAGATCATACTGTTAGTAACAATGCAAACCACATGGAAAGTCCTGTACGTGTGTCTGCGTGTGGAAGTAGGCCCAAGTAGATTAACTGGTTTTCTTAGTACAGTGTATCTCTGCGATTACGAACAAATATAAACACGAACAAATTGAAACACGTCAATACAGTGTTTTAAAGATCGTCTTGACTTTAATAGTGGTCTTTTAAAAATATGAACTCTAGCCCTTATTTCCATAACCAAAACTGCTATATCGAATCTTGTCATTAATATGATCAGTTTGGAGAGCTCTTAAAGCTACAAGCCTGTAAAATTTTCCAGCAATTAAGCAATGAATCATACAATCCAAAACAAAGGAAAATATAGCGAGTGCGTGTCTTTACAGAATGGGATTTATACCCGGACGAAATATGGTGCTATATTGTACTAGTAACTACTTGCTGACTTATTTTAAGGGCTCTGCTGGTTGAGTATCCATGTTTAGCTAAATGAATTGTAATTTGGCGATAAACAAAAATTCCCACGAGCAACAGAAACACTCTAACCTCCGATATAAAATAAGGGAAATTGCGTGTTTGTGTTCGTGGGGATGTGTATACTTGAGGAAATAGTGAAACAAATGACATAGGAGTGAAGCTGAACTGCCTAAGAAAAAAAGGAAAAAATAAAGAAAGCCCTTGCAGCTACAAGCCTGTGAAATTTTTTGGCAGTAAAAGCAATGAAACGTCCAAAAACAAAACAGAGGCAAATAGAGAGAGTGTGTGTTTGTTTACATGACAATATGATTTGTACCTAGACGAAAGCGGCATTACCTCAACTAAAATAAAGAAAGAGACATAGCTTCTAACCACGTAACTAAATGGTAAGTCTTTTCGAACCAAGAGTGTGGAACGTAAGATGAATCATGACGATCACCCGTGACCGACACATCTTCAAAGGGAACAGTTAGAAGTGCAATGGAAGGAGTGTCAAGCATATTGTCTCAACAAAGCAATGAGACAATGACATTTAGGCATTCCATAATTTCGCTCTAAAATCAATGGTATTAATCATGTAGGCCTACCATTGCTTGCATAGTCCATAAACTTTGCTTTACAAACTTTCAGTGAAACGTGTCATAACATAACTATGTAACTCCATTAGCAGTGACTACTAGATAAACAAAGATATATCAAAATGAACGCTTAGCACATATAACTCAGGGGATTATAACCTGATACTCTGCTCTTCACTGCTCAGATGGCAACAACACTCATCACCTACGGCTGCGTATAGAGAAAAAGCCATTACTTAAATAACAGTTTTGCCTTTTATTTGGCAGATCGACACACAACCCCTTTAAACACACTGTAATTGGCACGGAGGGACATGAAAGAACTCTTCACTAATACTAAACAGCATATGCATTCCACTCATGAGGCGCAAGATACCTCTAAAACAACATAAAGCCTGTCTACAACTCCGTTATTGGGTCAAACAATACAGTATGAAATATTACAGAGATGAGCGAGACGGTATACACCTGGCTTAGAGTAAATCAATTCAGTTCTTTTTCCCACTCAAGTTGAAGTATTTATATAAATGCATAAATCCCCACCTTCAGTATAACAAAACAAACGTAGCGAAAAGGGAAGAGAAGACGAGAGCTGGCAAAAATACACTGCACAACTGCATATAACCTTTTGTGTGACAAGTGAAGCAAAATGTATTAGATGTTATCGCAATTGTTTTTTTAGCATAAACAGACAAATAGAGGACATGAGACACATTCGTGAAGTCCTATTCTTTATACAGTCCCACATAATTCAGATGAAATTGTTTCTGTCATGCAACCATGTGCACATTTCATGCGTGTGTCGGCGTGGGCAAGTAAGTCGATCAGACAGGATATGTAAATGAATATTTACCAATAGGTCTTTATACTGTTAAAAAAAAACAGAAATCAAACATGGCGATAAGGTCTTTTAAGGGTCACCTTCAGATTTACATTTGTATTTTCAAGTCGAAATTTCCAGTCGAAGCGCTTTGGTCTCCAACACAAAACAAAGGGATATTGTGTGTGTGTGTGCGTATAGGTGCGGTTACATGCAAACGTGATTTCTGCATAGGTGAAGGTGTAGTACTCCATTGAAGAAAAAATGTAAAAAAAAAAATAAGTATTTTGTTTCGTGCTATTGTGGGGTTCGAACCCGCAACCTCACGTCTCTGAGACGTCGCCTTTAACCACTCGGCCATACGTCTCGACGAGAAAATATGAGGAACGTAAACTTATGTACGTGAAAGATGATTCAGTAATCGTCTGGTCCACATTCCATTCTCATTTTCAGTTTTAAACTGCAAAATTATCAACCTGATGAGATTTGCAAAAATAAAATGCTTGATTTCTGCAGCTTATTGTCTCAGCTACAACATACTATAGATTCAGAGGAAATAAAGCAAAATCAGTTGAGATAAAGGTGCTTAAACGTTGTCAAGGCAATGCATGGTTTAAAAAAAAAAATCACCTCCCATTGACATAACACGTAAACTTGTCCGATTTTGCGTCTTTACCTTTAATCACAATTTGAAGTGTGATGGTAAGTCTTCACGAACTAAGAGTGTGGAACGGAAGCTTCTACGTGAAAGATGAATCATGACGATCACCCGTGACCGACAAATCTTCAAAGGGATCAGCTATTAGAAGTGGAAGCCCTCGTGCCAAGCATATTGTCTCACCAATTCCAAAGCAGTGATACTCTTACATTTAGTTTTAACATAATTTCCCTCTGAAATCAATGGTATTATTCATGTACAATTGCTTGCCTTGTCCATAAACTTTGCTATACAAACTTTCAGTGAAACGTGTCATAACATAATTCTGTAACTCCGTTAGCAGTGATTGACTACATAAATAAAGATATATCACATTGAACGCTTAGCGTGTATAACTAAGGGGGATTTTAGCCTGATGCTCTGTTCTTCACTGCTCAGATACCAACAACACTCACCACCTACGGCTACGTATAGAGAAACAGCCATGGCGAAAATAAGGTTTTCCTTTTCTTTGGCAGATAGACGCACAACTCCTTTAAACACACTATAATTGACATGGAGGGACATGAAAAAGTTCATTACTACTACTGAGCAGTGATGCCTTCTACTCATGTGGCACAAGATACCTCTATAGCAACATAAAACCTGTCTACAATTCCGTTATTGGGTCAAACAATAACAACCTGGAATTTCAAAGAGATGAGCGAGACGCCGTTATACACCTGGCCTAGAGTTAATTCATTCAGTTGCCATTCCTGCTCCAGTTGAGTTATGTAAATTATTTTCCGACCTGTCTTGTGCAGTGTAACAGGAACAAACGTAGAGAAAAGGAAAGAGAAACGAAAGGTGGCAAGCGGGGCACTGTATACCAAGGGCAATTTCCAACATTACGTATGATAAATGAAGCAAATACAACCTCCAGCCTCCGACAAAAAAAAAATGGAACTTGAGTGACTGTGTCTCGTGGGGTAGTATACTTGATAAGATAATACGATAAATGACATCGGAATAAAGCAGAACTGCCAAAAGAAAAACAAAGAAAGAGAGAGAGAAAAAAAAAATAATAGCGTCCTGCGGGTCTCGAACATCTCGTCCTAAGGTAATGCATAATGACAATGCAGCGGGCTAAGCGACTATAAAGCCACACGGCTGTCCCGAAGATTGGATGTGAAATTCATAACTTAATATCATTTACAACATGAAAAAGTTCATTACTACTACTGTACTACTAAACAGTGATGCCTTCCACTCATGTGGCACAAGATACCTCTATAGAAACATAAAACCTGTCTACAACTCCGTTATTGGGTCAAACAATAACAACCTGGAATTTCAAAGAGATGAGAGAGGCGCCATACACCTGGACTAGAGTTAATCAATTCAGCTCCCATTCCTGCCAGTTATCTAAACGTACATGTTCCTACCTATCCTGTTACAATATAACAAGAACCAATGAAGAGAAAAGGAAAGAGCAAACGAAAGGTGGCAAGCGGGACACTGTAACAAGGGGCAATTTACAACATTAAGTGTGACAAAATTAATGAAGCAAACCCAATCTCCAAACTCCGACACAAAACAATTAAGGGAAATAGAGCAGCCGTGTTCACGGCTTACGTATACTTGATAAAATAATACGATAAATGACATCGAGTATAGCTGAACAGCCGAAAAAAAAAAGAAAGAAAAAAAGGTAAAAGTCCTGCGGGAGTCGAACTTCTCGCCTTCCTGTATGGCGTTATGAACACCCAGCGCGCTAAGCGATTACGCCACACGACTGTCCTGAAGATCGTTTGCGAAACTTAAATTTTTAATTATACAATCGTGACTGTTGACGGAGATGGCGCTATTCAACTTCCCACAAGTGGCCGCGTGGATTCGACCAATATACAGTTGCAAACAACAATCGCCAATCGTTCCGTACAGATTGCATTCTCATTTTCAGTTTTTAACTACAAAATTGTCGACCTCATGAGGAGATTTTAAAATACAAAATGCATGATGACTGCAGTTTATTGTCTGAGCTACAACATACTTAAGTTTCAGAGGAAATGGAGTAAAATCAGCTGAGATAAAGGTGCTTAAACGTTGTCAAGTCAATGCATTGTCTAAAAAAAAAATCACCTCCCATAGACAATACACGTAAACTTGTCTGATTTTGCGTCTTTATCTTTAATCACAATTTAAGGTATGATGATGTCATCAAATTTCAAAACCATGACATGGACTTGAAAGGCAAATGTTCAAAGTAAAACATATCTGAATTTGGGATAATATTGAGCTTAAACAAGAGAGATACGAGCAAATGAATGTCAGAAACAGTACCTCAAAAAAATTAATTCCACTTTTTTGATTTCAGATAATGATATGATGACGTCATAATGTATTTCGGGAAATGTTGATGCTTGAAATGTTATTTCCAATTCATATGCTTTTGTAATATGCAATAAAAACATAGGGTCACCCCGCGTTTTAAAGAGCTATGGCGAAATAAACAAAGACATGTTTTTCGCTATATTTCCACATAGACGCGCACACGAAATTTCAACTTTGACCCCAGCGCATTCCTTTGTTATAAGTCAAAATTGATCGGAAATCATTGGATATTGTTACTTAATGTATCAGGAATCAAAATCTGTCAAAACAATTGCATTTTCATGTTGCTTACGCGCACTGCGCGCGAAAATGCGCGGACGGACGCCTACGCGCGAAACGCTTAAAATTGTCTGAAACTTCGAGATTTCCCATTGGAAAGTTGTTTTGAGCCTTTTAAAAGTTTGACGCGCGCGTACGCGCGCGTAATGATGTCCTGGTAATTAGCATTAAAATGTAAGATAGAGCGTGACCTGAACTTAATGTCCACCGAAAATGATACAGAAATCACCTTTAGTTATGAAGTTATGATCGATCATGTAACATGGTCCGAAAATCACAAAATGGCGCCTAGATGACGTCATAGATATGTTACTGTCATGAAAACCTTATTGTGGCTAGATTTTGTCATGAGACATGTTCCCTGAAAATGTCATGTTATTCCGTAATGTCATTCTTGAGATATTGATGACACAAAATTGTCCAGAAAGAAAGAAGAATAAAAAGAAATAAAGAGAGATTTTGACAATCACAATAGGTGATACGCTGATAGCGTATCACCTAAAAAGAAACGAGACATGAAAACTCGTCACATTGAGGACGAGTTAGGTGATACGCTTGTGGTCATCAGATGACGGTCATCTGTGATCGACAAGAAAAGAATGTGATATAGGCACCTTGAAGTTATATTGACCGTGCATGCGAAACCGTTTCTGTAACCACTCGGCCACGGGTCATCCACGGAAATGGTAAGACAAAAAAAAAAAAAAAAACAACAATGAATAGATATAACAGGGGGAAAGTCAATGCCCCTTCAACTAACGTGGCCGTGTGAACATCTATTGAATTGCTAGACGGAAAAGCGGCCTTGTAACGACTGAGGTCGCTATGCCATTTCTGGCAACTTGGGAAAAATACGTCCCGCAGACATAAAACTTATAATCGGCTGGTTTTGATACCTTGCCTTTAATCACAATTTTCAGTGTAATGACGTCATCAAATTACAAAACAATGACATCGTCTTGAAAGACAATTGTTCAAAGTACAACACCTCAGTCGTCGTCATTACATACTATGATCGTTTTGACAAAGTCAACCTGCAAAATTTGCTGCAGTCGAAGCAATGTGGTCTCCAACACACAAAAAAGAGGGATATGGCGTGTGTGTGTGTCTGTGTGTGTGTATAGGTGCGTTTATATTCGAACGTGATTTCTACATGGACGAATATGTAATACAAAATTGAAGAAAAAAAAATAGTAAAGTAGCTAAGTATTTTGTTTCGTGATCTTGTGGGGTTCGAACCCGCAACCTCACGTCACTGAGACGTCGCCTTTAACCACTCGGCCACCCGTCTCGACGGGAAAATATGGGGAACGTTATGGACTTGAAAGACAGTTGTTCAATATATAACACATTCATCGTACGTTGTCAGTTTGCTATTGACATGAAGATCTATCACACGATTATGAGGCAGGTATTAGTACCTGTATGAAATTATTATAGGCATGGTTATCAAATTCCCCTAAAATTTCCTTATAATTGCCTTATTTTTACACACAGTTATGCTATCCCTTTAAACTCGTCACAGTTTAATTAGAATCATTAACATCATACATTAGTACCATATTCAGTTCCATAGCTGATCACGTTTGCTAATCAGTAAAGATTAATTGTCTAGAATGTGTCATATGGCCAACCTGTATACACACGTATATACACACACAATGCTAAATGTATGTATCAAACATCTGTAACACAACTTTGAACTAACTGTAGGAATTATCGCTGCACTTATCATCCATACTTTTTATCACTATCTGAAACTCCACTAAAACAGCTACTTGACAAATAATCATCAATACAGAAGACTGAATACCTTTTTTACAATGTATAGCTTGTTACATGTATAAATCAGCACAAAGTAACCACGACTACATTGTGTTACTGAATTGATATGAACAAATTTCATTTTACAATATACTATATCAGTTTGAAAAGCCCAGCCTTCAAAATTTTGCAGCAGTCGAAGTAATGCAGTCTCCAACGCAAAACAAAGGTATACTCTGTGGGTGTGTGCGTATAGGTGTGTTTACATGCAAACGTAATTTCTACATGGACGAAGGTGTAGTACTCCATTGAAGAAAAAAAGTATTAAAAAAAATTATTATTTTCTTTCGTGCTCTTGTGAGGATCGAACCCGTACGTGTGCAACCTCACGTTTCTAAGACGACGCCTCTAACCACTCGACCATACGTCTCGACGAGAAAATTAGAAGAACGTAAACTTATGTACGTGAAAGATGAATCAGGAATCGTTTGGTCCGCATTCCATTCTCATTTTCAGTTTTGAATTGCAAAATTGTCAACCTCATGAGGAGATTTCAAAGAATAAAATGCATGATTACTGCAGCTTATTGTCACAGCTACAACATACTTAAGTTTCAGAGGAAATGAAGCAAAATCAGCTGAGATAAAGGTGCTTAAACGTTGTCAAGTCAATGCATGGTTTCTAAAAAAATCACCTCCCATAGACATAACACGTAAACTTGTCCGATTTTGCGTCTTTACCTTTAAACACAATTTAAAGCATGATGACGTCATCAAATTTCAAAACTATGACATGGACTTGAAAGGCAAATGTTCAAAGTACAACATATCTGAATTTGGGATAATATTGAGCTTAAACAACAGAGATACCAGCAAATGAATGTCAGAAACAGTACCTTAAAAAAATTAATTCCACTTTTTTGATTTCAGATGATGATATGATGACATCATAATGTATTCATGGAGATATTGATACTTGAAACGTTATTTCCAATTCATATGTTTTTGTAATATGCAATAAAAACATAGGGTAACCTGACGTTTTAAGGAGCTATGGCGAAATAAACAAAAATATGTTTTTCGCTATATTTGCACATAGACGCGCACACGAAATTTCAACTTTGACGCCAACGCATTCCTTTGTTATAGGTCAAAATTGATCGGAAATCAATGGATATTGTTACTTAATGTATCAGGAATCCAAATCGGTCAAAAAATGTGCATTTTCATTTTGCTTACGCGCACTACGCGCGAAAATGTGCGGACGGACGCGAACGCGCGAAACGCTTAGAATTGTCTGAAACTTCGAGATTTCCCATTGGTAAGTTATTTTGAGCCTTTTAAAAGTTTGACGCGCGCGTACGCGCGCGTAATAATGTCCTAGGTAATTAGCATTAAAATGTAAGATAGAGCGTGACCTGAACTTAATGTCCACCGAAAATGATACAGAAATGACCTTTAGTTATGAAGTTATGATCGATCATGTAACATGGTCCGAAAATCACAAAATGGCGCCTAGATGACGTCATAGATATGTTACTGTCATGAAAACCTTATTGTGGCTAGATATTGTCATGAGACATGTTCCCTGAAAATGTCATGTTATTCCGTAATGTCATTCTTGAGATATTGATGACACAAAATTGTCCAGAAAGAAAGAAGAATAAAAAGAAATAAAGAGAGATTTTGACAATCACAATAGGTGATACGCTGATAGCGTATCACCTAATAAAGAGAGATTTTGACAATCACAATAGGTGATACGCTGATAGCGTATCACCTAAAAAGAGAAATTTTGACAATTACAATAGGTGATACGCTGATAGCGTATCACCTAATTAAGAAGTTTACATCGTAACATTCAATATATGACTGTGATCTTTTGTAGAGACGAGAGTCACACATCAAACACACAATGTATTGACTTTTGTCATGATTCTCCCTACTCGAATGTTTTGTCCAGTGATATGGAAATATAGACCTAATGACTGTTACGATATAGATAGTGGAAATAATAAATTTTAGCTGCTAGGAAACGAAAAGAAAAAAGAGGCAGAAATCGGTTGGTCTGAGATGGGAAGCAACACGATTTTTTTTTAATAATTGCATACACCTGATGATGGATGTTACCTCGATGATACAAAATAGCGAAATAGACGAGATTTGTCAGGAGCTTGTGGGCACCTCGGTCTACGTCAGACGCTACTTATTCACTCTGATGAGAGCACGTACTCAGTAGTCACGGACAATTACTACTATTAATAATCATCACCTCAAACTTTTTATTTGTATGAGACTGCTAGGCAGTCGCAGCCAGCTCACTGTGTCGGAGTTGGGAGTTACGAGGTTGGGGTTGTTGGGTCGGGGGAGCTAGGAGTGGTACACCTCAAACTGATTTATGAAGGATCGTTTCAGAACGAGATATTGCAGCACGCAGATTTTCAATACAGTCCATTTTTTTTTTCTTTCTGAATGCCATTGTCAATGCGGTGATACAATATCTAACAAAGTGTCGGCATCTATTAACATAAGAAACTGCGAAATCGTTTAAAAAGTAAAGATATAAAGCAATGTCATACTGAAAGCACACTCTAAGAGTGGAGACTTATACGGTAAAGTTTTCAGAAAATAATAGGAATGCAAGGGAATTCTTTGTATTTGCTCACAACAAAGCTTGAGTAGGGAGATGACCCTTTGTAACATCATAAACTAACATTTTCAGTATCTGAGTATAGCACCGTATCAATTCTTATGTATAATGCCTGTACCACAAAAAAGAGTTATAACTAATGGAATGAAAGAGTTTAACTGTTTATAATTCCTTGAAATGTCTGAGATTAATGAGGCATTCAAATAATGGGTGCCTCGGTCTCTGATGGTCTAAACATGCAGCTGTCGATAGCCTGTATGCTACCATTTTATGGCATTATTCTAGTCATGATAACATGTCAATGTTTGGGTCTAGTGAACCTCAGGCAAACTTCAGGCAGCTTATACGACTAGCATATTATAATCATCATAGTACACAAAAGTGGTATGAAAAACTGAAAAATAAACATAATCAAGCCAAAAGAAAAATGTGACATTGCAACCTATCCGCTCTGTGCTTTCTTGCTGGTTTCATACGTGGCCCCCTGACATCTGACATGACACCCCCCCCCCCCCCCCCAACAACAACAAAAAAGAAACAGGGCGCAAAATTACGTATCTTTATATTTATTTATTTATTTGTTTATATACATACAAATAAATCTCTTTTTTGTGGCGTATAATCTACACATTTTAAGCAGTATTCATAAACCTTCAAACACAAGCACAAAGATATAATACCTCTACACACATGTGTACGATATATGTATATACATATATATATATATATATATATATATATATATATATATATATATATATATATATATATATATCAGATATTAGGAGTCTTCATATCGTCTCTTGAATCAATACATCACATGATAAGTGACTACATGGCCTTGGCATTATTAACCACCATTTCATAATAGCCAGCTATAGCTCTCTAGAGACATTAACGCATTAAACACAAACCACTCAACGAGATGTCCACCCTCAGATAATGCGGTCTCGAGACGGGCAAGATTTCCAAACATTGTCAGATACATTTGAAGCGATCGAGACGATTTGAGCAACAGTACGCCTTCGCTCCCGTGTCACCACCAAATTGATTCTTTGATTTTTGGTCTCTTCTTCAAGTCTCGATGTCCCACTATCAACAAACCCTCATAAAACTGACCCCGAAAGGAATGAGAGGCTTCCACTAAATTTTTGTGCCGTTTGTTTCATTGCTTTCGATGTATTTATAGCAACAATGCAATTTGAAAGCACTTTGTATAAATTGCACTTTTCCTGGCCATTTCCGAGTGTCATAAAAGAATACCGAAGCGGAGGAATATAATATTATATACATGATATTTGGATTGCTTTGTGTTTCTTTCCGTATTTTTCCTATTTTTCCCTCGATGAAGTCAATGGTGTATATCAGTATTGAATTTGGAATACAAAGTTCTGAAATAAACGTTCTCATTTTAGTATTTCGTATTTTGACATTGAAAATGTTTGTCGCAGTATCATATTGGTTAGTTTTCTCAATAAAGAAAAATAAGCTCTAAATACATTCGAAAGATATGTATAATTATATTTCTTACTCTACTTAAAGCAACAAACGACAAAACAAATAAAGAATATCTTTGAAATGAACCTTGATGACAATCTTTAAACTTTGGTAGCTGGTTCTTTGCACTTTTCTAGCCCTCCTCTCTGCACTAACATAGCTTTCGAATATCCAAATTTCAAAATACATTTCAGAAAGGGGAGTCGCCTTCAATTCAACAAGAAATATCTTCAGCGGTGAGCGGAAAGCAAACCTCGAGGAGGGAGGAGAAGAAGAAATATGAAAGAAAAATGGTCCCGCATGTCATCTCGTAAAAATAATCATTATTATCGCCATATGCCAGTTGGTTTATATTGTCGTCCACTCGGTGCCAGACACCCCAAATCAGTACTCACAGGACCACACTTTGAAGAGAGTTTGAGTTTTAGTGTGCATGTATCTTTCAACCCACCCTACTTTACGCCACCAAACTCTGTTATTGGCGGTACAAACGAAGATGCCTAAATGCGTGTCCATAAGGAGTGTGATGGGATAGATATGGCCGTAGTGCTGCGTCAGTGCTTCTATTACTTTTCGCTTGTCTTTTATCACTCCTCAAAATAGATTCACTGAAACTTGTATAAAGGCGACCCGCTACCTCGCCTAACTCACTGACAGAGAAATGCGGCTTTTCAACATAATTGACCTCAATCAAAGATATAGGATTTTGATGATACATGGAATCTCCAAATTGGCAACAGATTGATCCCAGTATGCCGTTAAGACATAAAGTGGCATACTGACTATGAAATGGAGTGTAGCCCAGTATAAAATGTATAAAGATGAATGCAGAAAAGAAAGAGAGAAAAGGAGAAAAAGCGAGAGGGAGTGCATGCTGTCTCTTTCTGTTACATTTACATTTATTCTTTACAGTTTTATCCAAATTCGAATGACCTTGATAAAGCTGAAAAATATTGTGCATATGTGAATATTATCCGCAATATTTTTTTTTAAAATCTAAGAAAATTTCAACGATAGGCAGACTTAAATGAGTTTACATTGGTTCCCCATTTTTTACCGATATATTGACGTGTAGCTGTTTTTATTTTCCATCTCACGAAATGGCTGGCTGTAGCCAATATTCGAATGGACTGCTGGTTGTACACAGTTTCCCAAAGATTGTTTTCATGTTGTTATCCATAATCAATCGATGTGTATGATACTCATTTACAAATACACAAGTACCAGCACAATATTGCGTTCGAAAGCGCCGTCACAAATTTCAGACTTCTAAAAACTAATCGAAATCAATAAAGCTGATTGTTGATTCACGTCATACAGCTGTTATACTTCGTACAATGTTCAATCTTTATCCCCGTATATAAAGATTTCTACATGTCTATATTTGATTGAAAAATTGAATACTCTAACAGATGCAATATTTGAACCGCGTACATTATTTTACCATGCCATTTGTTTCCTATTTTGTATTTAATCTAGAGCAAATGGTTGAATAAGTCTGCAAGAACGCCTGAGTGAGGAATATCCCCCCAAAATCTGAATATAGATCTTTTGAAAATTATTTGACATTCTCTTTTTCTTCCGCGTGTACACTACTACTTACTTTCTTTATACCTATATGCTATCGAGGGTTATTCTTTTAGAAATGAGAGAAACAATTATTGTCATAAACAATCTAAAAAATGAATTGAAAGAGCAAAAAAAAAAAAACACAAAAAGGAACATGTTTTACCCAACAAAGTTAGGATGGCGGCAGTCTGGTAAAAATCTCCATACATTATTTGCCGACTTTAATCCCGATGATAAGTTGAAAATTGTGCGCACTGGCCACGTGTAAGGGTGTAACACTGAGTCTCGTGTCATGTGACTTGAAGTCATCTGTGATCTCAACACTAATGCCAAGTAATGCAAAAGCAGCAACAACAACAACAAACAAACACACAAACAAACAATCTAAAAATAGGTGCACCAAAGGCCATGAGTCGTGTTGAATAACCTGGTAATTTTGTATTTATTTATTTATTTATTTATTTATTGCTTGATACAGCTATCGAGCCAAGTAGAATTCGGACAACGTGAATTTAAGACATAACTGATATTCTGAACTGCCAATGTAATTTATAATAATTATGTTGTATTTATGTAATCATTTGTTATCAATCTATTACGCTCAGTGATTTTGTGTTCGAAGAATGCACAAGCGATCACGATGATCGATGAGGCTGAGAATAGAATTGTTGATAATGGTCATGTAGACGGCACTGCGCCCCCTATTGGCACGACTCCTGCAGTGTGTTCTTTAAAAAAAAGTAACCGACGTTCAAAGGTCAGCTATGTCAAGAATACATGGTGTATTCTTGTGAAATGTTTACTACAATACAAAGTAACTCATCAGCTTTACTTTGACACCTTGCTTGCGTCACCGTTGTCACGGATGTGAGAGTTAGGGTCCTTCGAAGGTGAAGGGTACAAAACCTACTTTTTCCAAGATTTGGTTAAAGGTACGAAACCAACTTTTCTGTATTTTTTTTTTGTTGTTGTTGGTTTTTTTTTTTGGTTTCATCGCTTGTTTGTTTTTTCACAACAACTTTTAATGAAATGCTATTCCCTCTGTTAACTTTTTGCAAATGAATGTAATGCTACATAGCCAGTGTCTAGCTGCAATCTCTGTTGAGCACATCCTTTCCCACATTCATTTCAGTGAATAGAATTTAATGAGAGATGAATGACATTGATTGCTACATTTTCATCCAGCAGGGTACTTACCCCGCTGCAATGTCAGGTATAGGCATAACCCCGCATTCTTCTTGCAGTGCAAGGCATGCATTGTCCAGCATTCTTCTTGCAACGACAGGTAGGCATAGCCCCACATTCTTCTGAATGATTGACATTGTTTCACTGTCATGTAACGGGGTACATATCCAGCTGTAATGTCAGGAGAGTACAAGCCCACATTATTCTTAAAGAATTGTATTGATTCGCTACGTTGTCATGTAACAGCCTCTTGCTGTGGCAGCAAGGTCAAGTAAGTATTCAAGTGGGACAAGTGTAGTCTTAAATGTAACAGGAGACAGCAAATGATATCTGATCATGGTGCAACTTACAGTTGAGCAAAGGACATTTGTGGTGACAACATTATTTTCACCGTACCGGTAGCTTAATGGATACAAGGGAAGCATTCCGTTTGCGATTCCCAGACAGAGATCTATCCAGAAAGACGATCTGGGCGAATGTACGCAAATACCAACAACACAGAACAAGCCTTGACAGAAACAAGGGTAATTTCTGGCAGGAAGAAGAGTGGGAGATGCCTAGAAAACATTGAGGCTGTTCGGAGACAATTGAAGGCCCATCCAAGGAGCACAACTGCACACCGTAATGGTTTAGGGATAAGGCCAACAACTTTCCATATTCGTATTGCACGATTGGATCCTAACATGTATTCTTACAAAGTGCATGAGGGTCATCAACTGCTGGAGAGAGATTTCCAGAGGAGGCTCAACTTTTCGAGGAGGCTCATGGGCAGGATTGAGGGCGATGCCAATTTCCTGCGAAACCTTGTCGGCGACGAAGCCGACAACAGAAACATGAATGGTGGCATGTAGGCCCTATTCAGACTTGATCAATGAGGACATTGTGCCCCAGCTGTAAGAAAACTTTGAAAGACAGGATCGAGGAGTATTCCGGCATTTTTGTTGGGTACAGGATGGTGCTCCAGCTCACCGTCTTCGAGCTAGAGCTGTCCGTGAGAGGCTGGTAGACGTATTTGGCCAACGCATAATAGCTCTCAATCATGAGGTGGAAAGACTTTCACGATCTCCTGACTTGACACCCTGTGACTTTTTCCTCTGGGGATACCTAGGAGCAGGGCATACACATCCCCACCACGTGATCTGGATGACTTGCAGGCGCGTATTCGGCATGAGATCGATGTTCTTCGCCATGATCTCGCAATGGTTAGGAGAGCAGTGCGAGACATGCAGTGGCGTATCTAGGGAAAACGGCGCCCGGGGCAAGCACGAAAATTGCTCCCCTAATTTCTGAAAAAGTGTTCAACCCCAACCCCATCCCGGTAGGGACTTTAAACAAAGTCCACATGATGCTTTTTCAAGCACTTAAAAGGGATCTTTTTGAGGGTGATTTAAATGTAATGAATTTTGATAGATTTTGGCGAGCGAGCGTAGCGAGCGAGCCGAAAATTTTTGTATTTCAGCTTACAAAACATGGAATTCTTGTCATTCTTTGCTTACCAAATCTTACAATTCTAATCAAGATATAGTGACAGCCTTATAGATATCGATTTATACCAAAAAACTGAGGACTTTAAAAAAATACTCTAAATTAGTGCGCGCGAGTGAGCTGAAATTTGTTAATGTCCTCGTCATCATCACATATTGTTCTTATCTTTTTTTTATATAAATTTTGGCGAGCGAGCCGAAAATATTTGTATTTCAGCTTACAAAACATGGAATTCTTGTCATTTTTTGCTTATTAAATCTCACAATTATAGTGACGACCTTATAGATAACGATTTATACCAACAAACTCTAAATTAGTACGAGCGAGTGAGCCGAAATTTGTGTATTTCCGCGTCATCATTACGTTTTGTTCTTATCTTGTTTGATTTGTTGTTGTTTTTTGCGCCCCCCCCCCCCGTATGTTCGAAACCGTTGACGCCCTCTTTTGATCCAATTGGCGATCGCTTCAGAACGAATGAAATTGCAGCCGCTGCTCCGTGAAACATTTTGCCTGCTAAATGTAAAATGACATGTGTGAACACAATAGACACTGTCATTTTGTCATCATCACGTTTTGTTCTTACCTTCTTTTTTATATAAATTTTGGCGAGCGAGCGCAGCGAGCGAGCCGAAAATTTTTGTATTTCAGCTCACAGAACATGGAATTTTTGTGTGAACACAATAAACATTGTCATTTTGTCCGCGTCATCATCATGTTTTGTTTTTTTCTTCTTCTTTTCTTTTTCTTCTTCTTCTTCTTTTTTTTTCTTCTTCTTCGTTTTTTTTTTTTTCGTTTTTTGCGCCCCCAAGGAGTGGCGCCCGGGGCACGTGCCCCCCTTGCCCCCCCCCCCCCCAGATACGCCACTGGAGACATGCATTGTCGTTCACCGCTTTGTGTCGACAGGGGAGGGAGACACGTCGAAGGTGTTGGTTCATAAAAGATAAAGGCTGAATGATGTGCTTACCAGAGATTGTACAGTAACTTACAGTCAGTCGCAAAAATGCTAACAGAGGGGATAACATTTCAATAGCACTTGGTGTGAAAAACAAAATAAATGATGAAACCAAAAACTTAAAGAAAAATTGGTTTCGCACCTTACAAACCAAAAACTTTAAAAAAGTAGGTTTTGTACCCTCACCTTCGAATGACCGTGGCAATAGTGACGTAAGTAAGGTGTCAAGTTAAAGCTGATGAGCCACTTTGTATTTAAGTAAACATTTCACAAGAATAAATAATTATGTATTCTTTCGGTTACTTTTTTTTTAGGAACGTGGTTTAACGACGTATAACGTCGTACACTGTAAAAACATCAGTGTTAGATTTAACACCATGGGTGTTAAATCTAACAGCGATCTAACTTCAATAGAGGACCACACCCACAGGACTGGTGTAGAAAATGTATTGTGACGGTGTTAGTGTTCACCTAGCACTTCGTGGTGTTAATTTGACACTGTGGCTGGTGATATTTTTGACACTGCGCTAGAGTTAATTCAATAATGACACCGCATGGTGTTGATTTGATATTGGTGTGTTAATTTCAATGGTATAACACCCGTCCAGCTTCAGTAGGGGACCACACCAACTGGTGCTATATACTGTGGTGTAAATGTGTTTACACATTTTTCATAAATCAAGTACTTTATCGGAAAATTCTTTATCGTCTTGTTGAAGTTCAAAATTAACAAGAAGTGCAGTAACTAAGAAAGTATTCAAAAAACAATTCTAAATTTTGAAATGACACCCGGCGGTGTTTTTCTAACACCATGAATGAGCACCGGAAATTTAACACCAGCTCGGTGTTTCATATTTAACACCGGATTCTTTGCAGTGTAACAACCCATTATTTTCATATTCGATGGATTTTTTGTTTAATACGCTGCAATTACAACTGCACGATTTCATATAATGATTATTTTCGGGCTCTGTGTATGGGGTTTAACATTCAAACATTCTCAGGTACCCAGAGAAATTGGGTCAATAAAGTGTACTGGTATATCAGAAATCAGACCAACTTGCGTAAAGTTAGTGGTTCTGGCTCGTTCACTAAGATTTAAATGAAATGAAGAAAAACACACAAAACAACTTCTCAATATGATTAACGTTATTATTTGCTTTAATTCATGTCTGTCCTAATCCATGTATTTGATAAAAGTGTGATGAAAGCGACGGTATTAGTGGATTTGAGGTTACTGTTGATCCGGCAAACCTCCTCCCCCTTCCCCCGATTAATATTCAAACATTGCTCTTTTTTTTTTTTTTTACTCTACGCCAATCACACTATTAAGACTAATATAACTGAAGTAGTTTATAAATGGTTCTTATAGAGTTTAACTCTTTGCTGCAACTTCACGGTAGCGACCCTTTGAGGAAGGGTATGTCATTCGTCGTTTGAACTTTGTGAAATACTCGGGGTGCTCAACCTTCAAATTTTAGGTTTTTTTTTCTGCTTGTCTCCGACTCTCTGCTCCTACAAACATTTTGCAGATGTCACCGTTATGGAAGAATGGCTGTACTCTGCCACTGTTCGCATCTCTGGGCGAAATCTGGGGCAAAATCTTGAAAATGACTATTTTTAGGTAATTTGAAGAGACGACCTGTCGAGAGGCTAAGGAAGTGTGGGATGAGATTCTCGGTATTCAAAATAGACAACTGCTGCATGCTTGCTTGGTCATCTCATGTTCATTGTAGCGAGGAGAAGAGCTCAGTTTAGGAGAGGAACTACTGCAGGAAGGATTGGGGGGGGGGGGGGGGGGGTTAAAGGAGTGACATCGTAATTAAAACGCACTGACGGATTGGCCAACGACCAGGCTCTAAAAGAGGTGGGAGTTGCGTATGTCAGTCGGGAAGATACTAGTCGCTTTGCAGCACACCGCGCTCGTTGGCAACGCGATGCCAACGCAATGTGCTTTCAATGTCACTTTCAAGAGGTTTGATAAGATACCAAGTACCTCAATCTTGATCGGCGTTTTTTCTATTCAAGAATGATTATCTTTTACAATCCATGTCGTGAATTTCTAAACTCGGTGACTCTAACCAGGGAGGTGACACTCACCTCCCTGCTCTAACTGTGGTGGGGCAGTCAGACAAGAGACATTCTACAAACGGTCTCATGAAAGATTCCCATGATCACTGAATATCTAACATCTGTCTATCTTCCGTATAGATTTGAAAGATCTCGTGTCTGATTCACTCACTACAGCGCTGCGTCGCCATTTCTAGGGGCTGAGTCGCAAGACTAGCCAAGTGATGTTCAGCCAACCTGGTGAGTTGGCGCTCAAAAGTGCTTGTCCGCTTTTTTATAGCATCACTTACGAGGGGAAGCTTCCAGCCGCTACTCAAAAACAAATCTTTAGGTGTGGGAGTCCAAGTTGAAGTTGAATTACGAATCCCGTGTGTTTCCGTCAGCTCACGTTCTTCGCCCGCTCGACGAATCTCTTCCCTGGGAACAATACGCTTGGAATTCATTGTGTTGTTGAGTACGGTGAAGCGGTGGCGCCACAATAGTTGTTCGTGGTCGGATGGACTGTAAGGTAAACTTCGTTCCATTCTCTCAGTGTTTCGTATTATCTGTCGATGCATATCTTTTCACTTCGTCTCATCAAATTACTCTCATAGCTCTCCCTGTGCATCATCACCACTGATTTGTGTCTGTCGTCTTCTCCCGATTTGCAGAGAGACTAAGCGGCAGACACTTGAGATAGCATGTATTATGGCGCAATGGAGTGATCGCGTTGACAGGGTATTGATTTCATTTGATTATGCATTAAATGCTGGTTGTTTACACTTTCTTTAGAAAAGAAAAGAGACAGATAGCTTTACTGTCTCACTTTCAAATCATCGCTGGGACTTTCAGGTCTAACAGAAATAGACTCATTTTAACCGTAGTTAAATGACCGGAATCACATGAGCCGAATATATAGGAATATGATACTGTCACGATTATTTCGAAATCACATCCTCTCCTTTTCTTCCAGCCTTCTCTCTCTACCTCTCTCTCTCCATTCACTATCTCTGACTCTTTTCCCTTGTCTTATTATCATGAAAAATTGTCCAATAACGCTACACTGTGATCTCAAAATGTTTGTGCTTCGCGTTCAGGTGATTCATGTTACACATGGAATAACAATCCGCGTGGCTTCATTGCCTGCGATGACGAGATACGCGAAGTCGGTTATTGAAATTGCTTTGATTGACACTGCCTGACTCCATTAAGGCTGCGTAAGACACACATGAATTACAAGGACATTACCCAGCATTTACATTATGTATTCAACGTTCAACGAAAGAGCCTTCCATTTCCTTTTGACTACTTTAGCGTAAGCAAATTTTTGCTTCTAAAATGACAGAACTAAATACGTATCAACAAGAGACGATTCCTGCTTTCTTGATTCTTGATCTTTATTTCTGTTAGGATAGTATGGGCGAATTTCTTCAGACAAGCAGGAGTACAACGAAAGAAGTCGGATGAGATTACTATACATGTTGTTCAAAATATTGTTGTAATTAAATATTGTATTTTTTTTTTAGTTGTGTCTTCACGATTTCATCTAAGCAAACTTAACCCTTACCCTAATCTTTACTCTAACCTTATCACTAACCACGCAGTATTTAGCCGGGGGTAATTGTCCGGGGGGGGGGGGGGGGATTGCCCTGATACACTAGATGGCAATAGAAGGGTCAGTCTTGAATAAACACAACAGCTGGCCACTGCTGCGTGAGAAAAAATGCTCTTGGAGCGCCAATATTAAAACTCGTGTATGTGATTGTTCGCTAGAACAGAAACACTCTGATTACAAAGTGTAATGAAAGGTAAGTAATGGATTGGATGTGGTATTTCAAATTTGAACTAACCATCACAATCTAAAGAATTGTCAAACGCACCCTCGACAAGAGATGGTGAACTGGGTGAACTGAGGAAGTATAAAATTCAAGTGAAGAAATCAATGAAAATGCATGTATATATATATATATATATATATATATATATATATATTATACTATATATTATACTATCAAACTTCATCATTGGGTCCAAAATCTTTATTTGATGGAATTTACTCTCTTGCATAAAACCGGCGTAGGGTGGACTCCATTTTAAGGAATAACGACATTTTGGACGTCTCAATAATCTCCAGTGTTCCATTGAGAGCATACGGTTGTCATAGCTGTCCTCGACCATGAGCACCAACTCGCGCTAAGAATAGAAGTGCTGCTGTTTTGAAGGACAATAATAACGAACAACCGGAAAAAAATCACATGTGAGTCAAAATCTTTACACTGCAAATTATTATGTAGCAGGGAATAAACTGTTAATTAGTCGCTTGTAATATACAAGTTTGCAAATAAAAGTAAAACTGAATGAAATGAAAAGAAAAAAAGAATAACATTCGTGAATTAAATCAGCACTCTGCTATACGTAAATACCTGTTAAGGGAGCGTTGATAGTAGTAATCCAGCAAAATTGCAAAGAATATAAAATTAAAGTAAGGAGTCAACTTACTGCTGCAAATCTGAACAAAACTCACAATCATTGTTGGAAAAAAAAAAGAAAATGTATAAAGATCCTTCGTGGAACAACATTTATTGAAAACGCAGTTTCAAATGCAAAACTATATACCGCCTAAATCATTAATTTTGGATATCCACAACTTTTCACGTCATCAGATGTAACATTTACGTCCGAATAGCATTTGTTGTTTTTTTTTTTTTTCGATCAAGCTGTGCCCCGAATGATTGCAATTAGAGAACAAAATAGTGCTAATTTCAAGTATTTTTACAAAGACTAATGTATACTTGCGTGTGTAATCCAGTCATTCATTGTCTTAAACGAATGGTATTTACTTCTGATCTGAAGGCTCCTTAACCTGGTGCGTGATGAAATGTTTGAAAGACGAATTGCCAATGTAATATATAGGCATATAGTTACCAAACTTTAATGTAATAAGTGAACTTTGTAGGCAGGAATGTGATCTCAATTACATGAGAGTAAGACAATATTCCCGCAGCTGAGCTAGGATTTTCTGGTGACAGATGCCATTAGAAGACTTATATGATCAGTACACGAGACACAAAAATCGAAGAAAGAGACTTCTGCGGCTCCTCATTCCCATCAAGGTTAAACGTGACTCGTCTGTTAGAGTGCAATCACTTCGTGACATAGCAGTACTCCTCTTTTTCGCGGCTAATAACGGAAGAAAATAAGAAGAAATCTTCGCATATACTCCTTAGAT
The DNA here is from genome assembly GCF_964275005.1 of Diadema setosum. Lineage (NCBI taxonomy): Eukaryota > Metazoa > Echinodermata > Echinoidea > Diadematoida > Diadematidae > Diadema > Diadema setosum. Next base: position 17,077,303 of record NC_092703.1, on the reverse strand, counting down.
AAAATTTGTCCTCCATACCATAATGGTAAAAGTCTCGAAGGACTCGTGGTTTCGTGTTCCATGGGGCAGTGGCCATTAGTAAATCGAAACCAAGTTATACCCGGTGGCTAACGTCCCCATCGTATTCAATTTAACTGTGTCTTTAAATGCGATGTCGCTTGCGAGGTCGGTCTTTCCTTACGCCTCTCCACCCCACATTGAATTCCTGTCTATAGGAATATGTGTGAAATGTGTACACACTTGACTCATTGGCAAAGAAAGGGTTAATGTATAAAGCAGAGGTGCTTTGAAGAACGCGGGATACTACATGATTACGAGCTACTTTGCAAAATTCAGCGGCATGCGTATTTCAGATGCTTATAAAAGGGGGTAAGTAGATCTTTTTTCACAAGATGAAATAACTCTCTGTGTCCGGGTTAATGGGAGTTACAACATGCAAAATGTTGCGGGCTATTTCGCTGTGGCAGCATATCCGATGTCAGTTCATTGAAAGATCAAACTTTTATTCCCACTTTGAACGTGCTTGCCCAACCTTTTCTTTTCTGGGCTGACTGAGAAGCAAAGGCGTCAGTGTTTCTCGAGATGACACAAAGTCCAGCGAGAGTTTCGGTGGAAAATTGACTACTTGTGAATTAGTGAAGTATATTCGGAGTCGGTAATTAAATACTATTATAAATCGATATTCTTACTCATGTAGGCTACAATATTTGGGACATAAAAGATGTATGCTTTCAATGACCGACATGGAGGCTAAAATGAAAGAATTAGTGCGAGTGACGTAGTTTACTGAATCATGTTACATCAAAATAAAATTAAGAAACTGTATCCGCACTTTAAGCCGGAAAGAAAAGAAGGGGGAGGATACCAATTATCACTTTTTTTGATATATCATTTTTTTTTTGGGTCAAAATACATAATGTAGAAATGATTGGACCACTGCAACAAATTATTTTGACTGAAAAAAGAAAAAAAATGCAACGTCCTGTATGCATTCTTCATGTTAGCATGGATATTTCTTTAATGGTGCAATCTCTTTGGGAAAAAAAAAAGCCTGAGAAGGATGAAGTATGCGACGCGCAGGTTAAAGTACGTTGAAACATTTCAGGGCTACCATCGAATGTCTGGAGAGACACATGACCAGAACAAATACACTTAACACAACAACACTCGTCTACGAATTTCAACTCACAGCATGTCTATATATTAAGGCAAAACAAGTAGATCTATACGCTACTGACGGGGTCTACATTCATATCACAGCGCCCAGTCTACATTTCCTGTTTGACTATTGATGAATGTCACTAAATCGTGTCAAGCTGTTGCTATAACACTTCAGTAATCTCTTCCCCTCTATAATCTGACAGACCTGATTCGCATCTGATTTGCAGTCAAGGTTGAGAAGTTCACTGCCTCAAGCATTGACCTTCCATTTGCTTGGTTTGTCGCGTTTTGTAACAAGTGATTTTTTTTCTTCTTTTTTTTTTCCAGAGAGAGAGAAAGAGAGAACGAGCTTCTTTGATACTAGTAGTTCGCCGAGTACAGCTTCAAGGCTCGGCTGCACTCGTGTGAACACAGGTATTTCTCCACACAATGTATTACGCGGGTAATTCGAAACAAGACATTGCACATTAAAGCCCTGCTGCAAGAGGGGACGAAGAGCGGGTTGGGCGATGGGCAGGTTATAGTGCGAAAGTGTGAGGCCAGTGTAAAATGGCGCCACACCCTTCTTGTGGGGTTCAATGATGCACTAGGAATTTGCGGTGGTCGGTTACTAGTTTAAGGCTGAAAGCTCAGTTTGGTTAGTGTAGCCATACTCTGCATCCAATATCATGGCATTCATGTTATTCCTATTGATTCCACAAAGCATAAGAGCGACGAACTTTGGTTGAATTGGATACTATAGTGTATTCACTAGAGGTGATCATCTGGACATGTAAATAGAAATCAATATTATGACTTTATTTGTTTATTCATGACGTGTAATTATGCAAGCAGTCAAAATAATATGAAGCGCACTCTCGGCTAGTGTCATGAAACGTCACTGTTTGCACAAGACGGTTGTCAATTGTATAGCTTGAGCGTTTCTCATCATGCTGGGTTGTTTTCAAAGGTAATACTGCTAAAGAACTCGACACAGAATATACGAAACAAATCTAATTTCACTGGCCATGCATACTCGTCAAAGGACTGTCTTGCCTAGGGGGGCTAGTGTCATGATCCGTCCATGAAATGTATGACTCGTTGGTCTTTGTAGAAATGGGCATGTCGGGTATGTTTCTTTCAAACCTGAGTTTGCTGGGTCTCTGAAGTTCGTTCGGAGTGGCTGTTAGGTGGACAGACAACTGCCCATGGCGCATGGTTTTATTGTGTGATCGCAACGAGTTCCGTATTGGTTCTCTCCGGCGGGTTACTGTCTTCTTACGCTTTCTAACGTCATCACACTTTTATTTGTAAAACAATTTGCCCCAACATGTTACATGCTGTCAAATCCAGGTAAATAATACACACACACACACACACACACACACAATAATAATCGATGATGAAAATAGTTACGCTCTTTCTAAAATTATCACGGACTTTTTACCTTATAATCTCTACATTTTCGCCTTGTAAAAATCAATCATTATTGTTACAAAGAATCCCTGTACCTAATATGATAGGGAACTCACACTCAATGAATTATCAGATTTGGCTGTACGGCAGGAACGCTCTACGAGACAACAACACAAAATAGCAACAACAATTGCAGAATTACCTATTCACCATACCATGACTGATCCACATGATTGTATATTCTGTAAATATACAATGGTAGAGATGCGAAAATGTCTTTTCAAGAGTCTTCGAATATCTCGTATATTGGAGATGTAATGAATTGATAGGCCTATCAATCTTTTATTACCCGTAATTTGAAACTCATGTTTCGGAGAAACAATGTAACCTGGACCATATAAATAAATAGATAGATAGATAAATAAATAAATAAATAAATACCTGCTTTATAGCAAAAGATTCAGTGAGTTGAAATGACATCAGGATAAACTTTAGCACAGCTTTTACATGATTGTGTTCATACACCTTGTTTTATATATCCGTCGTTGAGACAATTTCGCATGGAAGAATTTAAACAAGCCAAAGAACTAGGTGAGTTGTTACAAATAATGCAGTTGTAAATTGTAAATTGGTCATGTTTTGACTGGCATGGAGAGTGAGGGGAAAGTGACATGCCGTTGTTTGAACCACTTTAGATAATACTTATGAGATGGATGTTTTTTCATGCTTGGGTAAACGGGGCTCCAACAACAAAAGGGTGAGATCTTCAGTGATCTTGCCGAAGGCAAAGACAGCAGAAGGAACGGCACGAGGGACACATGATTTGTCTTGTGTCTGCAAAAGAAAAAGGGAAAGAAGATATAACATCGAATCCCCCCCCCCCCCCGATGTAGGAAGAGCAGTCTCTGTCATTGCCAATACTGATTCGTAAGTGCGTGAGGAGATATTTCGTCTTTCTGTCGAGCTCTAACTCTTTGTCTAGCATATTCGAACGCATTCGTTATTCATTTGTTATCCTTGTTGATATGCTGGATTTAATTTCTTCAAATGTTTATACATGTTTATGATTATAAACTGTCGGTCTTTTAAGCTCGGTTCAAATTGCACGAAGTTCGCCTCGAATATATAAACAATAAGGGTGCACGTGAGGAAAACAAGTTTTCGTACGTGTGCCTACGTTGTGTTATAACATCGGATTTATATTTTAGGGCCCATTTCATATTTTATGCAAAGATTGTCATTTTCCACAGTCTGAGACGACCCAAATGGATTCCGCCCCTCTTCCTTTTACTGTAATGGAACGAGGGAGCCGTAAGCAACATTAGCATTCTCCATGAATGCTAAGTACTGAGAAGATTGATTTCGAAGAAGGCCATTCTTTGGAGCTAGACATCATGGTAGACCAAAATGAGCAGCATCGTTACCTAGGCCTGCATCATGACCACTTCGGACTCGAAAAAGCAAATTGTGAGTTAAAAAAAAAAGCATCATGATCATACTGCGTGATAGATACGTATGTACCCTGGAGAATGCCTCAGTCCCTTAAGACAGCAATATGATATAATTTGCAATACTACTGTATTTCAACAACAACAACAACAGCAGCAGCAGCAGCACTGCAAATAAGAACTCTAACAAATCGGGTGTTGTACCTATAAGAAGCTTTCCATCATTATATACTTAAAATGTATACATACCAACTATAGCTATTTTCATGATTATCATAGCTAATTTTGCAACATTGCTGTAAGCAGTCTTTAATTATCAATCATTGTGTACTGTATTGATGGTGATATTTGTTACAAATATCGTCAATAAATTATTGTTATCATGGTTATTGCGGTCACTCTTATTTTTCCAGCGTTGTTATTCACGGCAACGTACGATTGTTATGAAAAAAGGGATAATTACAATGTAATAACTCAAGCGGGCCATCTGCACGTGCCAATTCAATCACTACAGCAAAGACGAGGCGTAAATACTGAGCACGGTGACCTTCCGCGACCCAGCGAGTATTAAGCCTCTGTTTAGCAACTGAGGCGTCGACAGGCCTGTATCACTCGCTCTTATTTGTCTTAATATACGGCTGACTATCAGCGACATGTCTGAATCTCGGAGATGACATCTCGATTGCGTTTCGAATGGTGTGACGGGCCGTCATGGTGTATTACTTTCACGTTGAACCACTTCAGCTTGTATGAATAATGGAACGCATCCATGCTCTTCCCAACCCAGACATACCGTCAGACAAAATGAATTCAATGAATCGTCTCGGAACACGTTAGCGGTTAACAGCGCTCAAAGGAAAGCGCGGAATATTCTAAATTGAATGAAAATAACGAGCCACATCTTTTTCGTGTAATTCTTAACATGAATGAAAGGATTTGTGTGTGTGTGTGTGTGTGTGTGTGTGTGTGTGTCTGATTTTACAATTTTCAAAACGTAATGTATATCCTGTAAGGCGAAACAGATCTAACCAGTTTCCGATAGCTGTAACTTCCGATCACACGTCGGATTGCGGTTGTCAGAGACTCGTAATGTCTTTTGCCTGTAGTTTATGTGCAGAGTAATGGAGAGGTATATCGCCTAAAAAGTATGCGCCAGAATGCTTTAAAACCATATGTTCATTCACCCGACGTGTTGAGGCGTATGAATAAATATCATCTCTGGAAGACCGTTACACGGAGTAATCAGATTACATCCAAAGGTAAAGGTGTGGAGACAAACTCTATTTTCGTCTGTGAAGTCTTTGTTAAACTAGCTCAGAGATACACTCTAATAACTGATTTTTTTTTTTCACTTACATCATTGTGAAACCCCGCTCTATACCTGCAAAGTTCTGCAGTTTTGTTTGTTTGTTTGTTTGTTTGTTTGTTTGTGTGTGTGTGTGTGTGTGTGTGTGTGTGTGTGTGTGTGTGTTTTTTTTTTTGGGGGGGGGTTGATCGTCATTCCATAGTGTAGGACAAAAAGCTAAAAAAGTCTACCGATACCAAATGATTGACGTATTACATGCTTTTCTTGAGATAATCTGAGACGGATTTCCTCGTCAGTAAAACAAAGCAACATCAATAGGTTAATGATTATTATGGGTTAGTATAGCTTATTATATTTTTGCTTACCAGTGGTGTGCCTTTAACCACTATGGCGGGAACACATCAGTCTCTCCCTGCCCGTCATAGCCATGATGACTCTCACAATATAACCACACTCACAGGGGGATTCTATCGAGAACGGAAAGATTTTCTGAACTTCGTATGGACAAGATCAAGAGTAGGAACTTTCGACCTGTACCAATTCTCGCGTTTCGCACTCTTCTTCTTTGCTTGAAATTACTCTGGACGGAAAGACGAGCACATTTAAGACACAGTGCAGTGGAATTTATCTGTGCATTGAAGCAAAGCTGAGATTCCTCAATGTTCTCTGTGCTCTTCGTCCGCTTGGTTTCTCTGTGCCAATCCTGTTGTTTCTCCAACTGTTAACACCTCTAGTGAACTGCTGATGTTGGTTTTCGTCAGTCATGCTTCGTGCGTCCGTTGTCTTTCTTCTCTTACATCCTCTTCTTAAAACACACACACACACACACACACACACACACACACGCAAACACACACACACACACACACACACGGTCACTCACTCACACACAAAGAGAGCAACAACCACACAAAGTACATGGTTAGATTCTTAGCCTCACTGGCAAGAATCAGATTTAGGGACAAGAGAGAGAAGACCTAAAATGATAAGGTTTTAAAGTTTTCTTACCACGATCCTGTACCAGAACAACAAAGTCATGTTTCATTTGAATACTTTGTATGATACAGCATGAAAACTTTACATGGGTACTTACTGGAATATCAATCAGGTCACGATGAGCATTGATTAGTATGATTACTTTAATAGTATATACTACTTTCCCTTCAATATTATTGCGTAATTATATAAGGTTCATCAAAATCAATATGACAGGAATCGGTTTTTAGAGACCTGGCATACATCTTTTTAAAATTGTATAGTCGGTCCCGATCTATAAGCCCAGTGACATGCCCCTAAAGGCTTAAACTGTACAGATTTCGAGACTTATCTTGTGTAGATCTGAAAGTAATACAGCCCAATTGCATTGCAATTAGATGATATGAGTGGTAAGGGTAAGTTTTTCGTAACACTGACAAGTGTGCATTTGTCTGTTTGTTTGTTTGATTGCTTTACTGCCTTTCATCAATTGATGTGAATACTCTACAAATAACATCATTGATGAAATCACTCAACTAAATATGAATCCCACAGTTGGCCCAGAAACTCGGCCCAAAAACCCAGAGTGTAATACTGGTATAATAAAAGATCTAGATATAGATTAGAACATTGTATGGAGGTATTGCAAGTATAGATAAATACATAAAGACATCATATTGGTATATTGGTGTTGCTGGGTTTTTTTTCAGTGTTCCATGTCCTACAAACTTAGCTTTTTAGTGGAACACTCTTTCCATTGTTATGATTACTTCTTTGTGGTTACAATGGCAAAGTGTGCATTGTTCCTGTTTTTTTCCGTTATGCGTGTAATACCATTTGTGGATATATTTCATATTGTGTTCACTGATCTGTCCTTCCCAACCGGATGAAAGTCAAAATCACACATGTACCGCTTTGTATCCTGTATTGAATTGAATTGAATTGAATTGAATTGAATTGAACTGAATTGGATTGAATGAAATAGAATAGAATAGAATAGAATAGAATAGAATAGAATAGAATAGAATAGAATAGAATAGAATAGATACCTGTAGAAAAGATACCTGTATACGGGAAAATTGAAAAGAGAAGGTTATGACGGTTTAAAGGTGATCAATTAGGAGCTGTGGAGAAAAATCTACCATGCCACGAATTCCTTTAGAAATGCATAATTAGATTTGTTAGGAAGTATCCTAAGGCAAAGGATTTTTGAGTTGTTCGAATGGTACATGGGATTCCAACAGGGGCTTGTAAGGCAGAGAGCTCAAACAATGTAGATTTCAAGCATTATCCTTCTATCCAGAAGCACAAATTTAATGGTCATTGTGCGCAGATAATATCTTTATGGGTAAAGAATGATAATGATTTTCTAGAGGGACATTGCAAGGAGTACAGGAAATAGAATGGGGAGGTTCCATCGAGCTCGAAGTGATTTCGAAGGCCAGGGAACGTCAAGTCACTTAGGTCTGTCATCATTCTTACTTTATCAAATTACCTGATTGGTATTCATTATGTCTGCTCATGATAAAACGTATCCTACCTTTCGGCTCAAAAGTTTCTCTATAAAAGCATTAAAGGGACATTTATTCTTGTGTAATAGAAGTAACATTGTGTGTCAAAGAGAATTAGGCCTACTTTATTTTCTTTATTAGATTGTCGGGCGCATTTATGTGACTTCATTTCATTTCCAACAATAGAATACATTTAAATACACATAATAACACAATATCAATATAATGTAGCAGCGAAAAAAAAATACTGTGAAATTAGCAACACTTCGCATCACTTTCAGATGATATTGAATTAGAATCAAAGTTGCAGGAAATGGAGGAGACGTGCTGGTAAACCAAGCTTGGATTTTGCAGTCTCCTTGTGTACAATATAACTAATTACTGAGCAAAGCTAATAACACCAAGGAAGCAAGATTATTTTATAAAACAAGTAATGACATCCCATTATCTAAGATGCTTTTTAACATAATTCATTACACTTTGGTTAATGCAATGAAATCGTAAACGAAACAAACGATGCAAATCATAAATGCTAACAGTCATCTGAAATCATCAAGATCGTTTTCCACACTGTGGTTATAGTCATGATTTAATTCCCTCGGTACTTGTATAATCGGTGAAAAGCATTTTACTAGGAAAGCGCCAATAATAATGCTGCCGTAAATGGCAACCCTAATTTATAATGACTCCTCTTTACTGTGATAAGGAGGAGCAATGCCACCTTCATGTTTGACATCAAGAATCTTACCACTTAACACACTCTTATGAGATTCGATAGTTTGTGCAAGTTTTAATATGGTGATGTATACATAGACATGCTTTAGTCTTGACAATGTTAGCGTTCCATGTTTACATCAAGCTTTTTGCCATGGTAAAAGAAAAAAAAAACAGACCTAAATTTTATTACAATGATCTTGATAGTCTTATTGCATTATGTCCATTTTGCAAAATTAAGATACACATCTTCTAAGACGCACAGTGATAGCCGAAACTAAGCAATGGTGTGCACGTCTTCGACACTAAGGATTGAAATAATTGTTTGGCTCTGGTAACACTCTCCATTCACTGCTGTTCACTCTCCTCTAACTCACGACTTACAAGCAATTTCGAAAGATAAAGATTAAAAAAAAACACAACAACTGTAAGCTATATATCATAAAGTACTCAGTTATGTGGCCTTTACAAAGTTAGATGATTTTTGAGAGAAGGTGTTTGCATGGCGTGGTATTAGATACACTTGGTTTGCGGTTCACCATGTATGTATAGTCCTGAGAAGGACTGTTGGAGTGACAGGAGAAAGATAGAAAGAAAAGTTGGATGAGAGGTGAGAATTGAGTAAGAGTATTCTTTCTGGAATGAGTGTAGTCCTGAAAAGGACTGCGAACCAAGGAAGTATAGAACCAAGGAAGTATACTTCTTACTCTCCTATACTTCCTTGGTTCTATACTTCCTTGGTTCACATACTCTTACTCAATTCTCACCTCTCACCCAACTTTTCTTTCTATCTTTCTCCTGTCACTCCAACAGTCCTTCTCAGGACTATACATACATGGTGAACCGCAAACCAAGTGTATTTACAAAGTTATTAGATATGTTGTCGTAGGATTACAGTGGATTCTGTCGAAACTTTTGAAAAATGTATAAGTTGAGAACGGAACTATGACCATGCATTTCTCATTCCAGTAAATACAGGAAATGGGGCTCCATGTCAGCAAAATGTCAGATTAAAGTGCATGGTAATCTTATACGAGGATTTGTATTCTTCAGTAGAATAATGATGTGACTATGCTCGGGTGAAAATGCATTTCGCAAATTGATTGTTCTGTGGCGGTTAGGATGTATGTAACATAATATACACATAGAATATTGTATAGTTGTGTGATTTTTTTTTTTATACATGTTTGAAAGTTCATTGATATTTTACTCAAATGAGGATATTATGCGTTTGTGAGTCTCTGTGTGGAGTTGTTAGTGTGTGTGTGTGTCTTAAGAAAGACATAAGATGTAATGTTTATATAAACTTTTTATATATATATAATATATGTATAAGAAATACTCAATTGAAAAAGGATTTTTATCCGTTCTTTTTGTTTCACAAGTAAATACGAAAATGATTTCATTGAAAATAGCATATCTGACTATTATTTCTTGAAAATAGATTGATGTGAATGACAGCCGCTCTGTATGTACCGTCAAAGTGTTTTAATGTTCACGTTGTTCGTCCAGTAGGATCTGAATGAATCTGTGCTAAAATTATTGTTTTAGTCTCTGGTATGGGAATGGCGTACAGTAAACAGTAAAAGAGACCTATCTTTATGAGGACTGTGGAAGAATTATTCTGGAGATAATGACAAAGATGCTACCTAAAAAGCGTATGAACCTTCTGGTTAAACCTCGTACAATGCACTGACACGAAACCAAAAATCACTGATGATTGTAAGCGTAGAAATCAATTCAAATTCCAAAAAGTTGCACTTGTCCAATATTGTGCAGTCAATTTTGTTAATTATCTAAAACCTAAAGTTATCTACATAATGCTGTGTCAATTAATAACTCCATTGTAAAGCACACTTGAACATGCTTATATGTTGCTGTTGTTATTATTAATACTATCGTCATTATTAATATTAATTGTTATTATTATTGTTATTATTAATACTATCGTCATTATTAATATTATTGTTATTATTATTGTTATTATTATTATTATTATTATTATCATTATTAGTGAATAAATAAGTGAGTCGTATAAATAAGCACACACCATAGAGAAACTGAGGTATTAAGCAAAATAATAATCGACTGCGAGGGCGATGTTAGATTGTATCCATTGCCCGAGAAATAAGAGATGATTATTTGCTTTATATCCCACATCGATTGACAAACTTGAAATATGACAAAAAAATAATGAATAATAGTCACCACACCCAGATTTTCATTTCATCATCGTGCTGAATATTACAACACCAGGCGGTACAACCGTGGTCCACGGCAGTCGAATGAACGAGCTAAGGGTATTTAGAGGGGCCCACATTCTACAAGCTCTGTCTTTTTAGTGGGTCTCTCCATTTTTCGCACTTTAAGCAAAGTTATACATGTACTATATTTCGATCACTTCTGTTTTTTTTTGTTTTTTTTTTACTATAATGTATAATTACTATGTGGTCCTCCTCAATTGTTTTATATTCTTTTCGATACATAATGTTATGTTTACCTTATTCTCTGTTGTCAAAAGAAGTGCAACTTATATGTTTTGTCGAAAAATGAAATAAACTTTGAGTTGAATTGAATTTACGTTTCGGTCCTACATCTAAGACAATAACAAATGATAGTGATTTTTTTTTTTTTTTTTTTTTTTGGGGGGGGGGGGCGCTGTGGCATAGTGGATAAGACTCCCGACTCCCGATCGGAGGACCCGAGTTCGAATCCCGCCCAGTGCTTACGTCCTTGGACAAGATGTTTTTACCCACTGTGTCTCTCTCGACCCAGGTGTATAAATGGGTACCTGGCAACGCTAGGGTATAGCAGGGCTCTCTGGTAGAGCAGTGGCAACACTGAAGAGGCTACCCTGGGTAAATAAGACCTTATTATTATTATCATTATTATTATTTATTGATAATTGTATCGATATCATTGGCCGCGGCCGAGGCGCTACCACGTATGTGGCAGTTGCCGATAAATCGACAGATAGATAGAGCCACATTTTTATCGATTACAATCGCGAGTATGTTACAAAGTGCGAACGGAAATGTTTATGTGATAATACCACGGCATGAATGTTGGGAGAAAAACATATCTCTGTCACGTGTTCCAAATTCGAGTAATCCCATTGGTCAAACATACTTATGTGGGATATAAAGAGCAATTGCACTGTCTCTACGTTACTTCATCCCAAGATATAGACATTGTCAATCTTTATTATTTCGAAACAATGATGGAAAAAAAAAGCATTTATCAAGCAGAATGCGGTTCTGTTAAAGACACCCACACTTCCTCAATAAAAGCGGGAGTATGCTGGTCAGAAACTGACTATAAACGGCAAGAAAACTATTTTCGGAGTCACTACATTATACACACTTTTTTTTAAAAACTCAGAGATATATTCTCTGTGCGAAGTTTGGGCAAGCCCAGAGTGAAAATGGAAATCTCTCGCGTAAGCAAAGGTATCTTTGTTTTGTTTTTGTACCCTAAGGCCTTGTTTGCCTTTTCTACGCAGACCGCAGTGCAACAATTACATTACTGGCTTGTCAAAAAGAGGTACTGCATATCGAGCAGACCACAACGTATCGTCTGCACGAGCTTTTCGAGTTTATTCAGCTGAACAAGACAGCCGACCTTGGTCGATAGCAGAAGCTTGGCGGGAAGTAGAAATAAAAAAAGTGCATCGCTCCATCGTCTTCACGGGCAACGGTGAAGATTCGTCAAAGTACCTCATTTCTGTGTGTGGACGCGAACGACCTACTTCGCTTTCATTTACCAGTGGCAACTTTGTTATGGCAAGAATACTATTTGAATTATCCATCTTCAATATTCTTGTAACAAACTTTTCAGCAGACGATTGCCACCTACACATTTTTCTCCTTCTGACCCCCCCCCCCCCCGGTCTAGCACAGATATTTCTTGTGACAAAAAAATGATAGCGCGGTATATACTTTAGTTCTAGATGCCCTATTACATTTCATGCATGGAAAAGTCGACTGCGACGAAGTGACTAAACCTCACCGAACTCGCTGTACGCTAAAAGCTATACACTTGCTTGTTACATCGCAATTTCACTGACCTTTTTCAGTGGATGGGAATATCTTCCTAGTACTTTGAACTTCAGGTTCTTAGGCGTCGATCGCCCTGATTGTAATTATCAGTGCGTTAAGATTAGCCTAATGCATGCTAATGGAATGACGGTGATTGGATTTCTCTCTTGCCGGTCTGAGCCTGAAGGCTGACATGAATGATGTTGACACTTGGGCGAGATTGGTATTACATTGGCGTTAAACGTACATTTCGTTCAGTGATGTGATTGAAAAAAATGGCAATATCGTTCTGTTAAAGATAGTAAACGAAACTACAAAATAATTGATGTTTGGAAACCTTTATGGCTAATCGCACTTTCATTAAATGCATAAACACTAGATCTCCCCCATTTCTGTATTGCAGTCATATTTCTGAAGGCAGTAAAATGTTGTCACTTTGAATGTACTTTACTCTATTTCTTTCTTTCTCTTTATATGCTGTGTGAGGGATTTTTCATGCCCTTTGAGCACTCACACTGAGTGCAAGGGGCATTGAAATGCCCCTATGATGATGATGATGATGATGATGATAATAATAATGATAATAAAAATAATGGTGATGATTATAATAGCCTAATTATTATTACTATCATTCGTATAAGTATTGTGATGATGATGATGATATTTATCATTATTATCATCATTCATATTAACATTGGTATTATTATCGTTATTATTATCATTATTACTGAGCTACATTGTAAAACTCAAAGCGCGGAAATAGCCCAGGAGAAAAGTCTGAATCGTTTATCAGAGTTATCACACAGGGTAATTAATAGGCAGTAATACCTTCGCTTCGTTTCCCTTTCATCAACTCTTTCGTTACACCTATAATGAATATTGGAGCAGTGAACACATAATTTTGTTATATACTAGCCGTTAAATAGATGATTATGATGAAAATGATGAATCGGAGTTTCTCCCATTATCATTTCTTTATCGTCATCATATCAATATCAACTCATGTTGCTTCGGTGTTGCTAGGATACCATGATAAGGATTAGGTAGCTATCAACTCTAGTATTCATGTCTTTCAACAGATGCCTAGGACTTTCAATCTATTATGTCATCTGTCTCTCGGAAATTTCTATTCAATATTCCACTGAATTGTGGCAATTAATATCGGTTTTCACATCCGCTAGTTCTGGGGATATGAATGCAAGATGTCCTTCAGTGCATCGTTGTCCAGTGTGATACACTTGCGGTATACAGATGATTAATGCAAACTAATTGTATTTGGAAAAGATAATTCTCTCTCGCTTGGTCATATCTTGAAGTGTAGCGTTCCTTAAGCGAACGCATTGTCCAAAAAGAGAATAAATTTTGCACAAATACCGGTTCGGTATAGAATTCTTCGGAGAGCGATTACAGCGCAGCATGACCTGTCTCTGTAAATTCTGTAACAAAACAAGATGCTGTACAACCGGCTTACGAATGGAGGTGACCTATTGATGAGAACACGAAAGGTAGATTGGAGCGGAAGAAACAACGGGGGAGGAAGGAAGGTTTTTTTACGGCTCATATCATGTCTAAATAATGCAAAGGCCATCACGATCTCTCGCTACGCCGATGCAACAGAATCACTGGCACATAAAGAAATGAGAGACTATTTTGGGAAGGGGAATGCCATGGACTAGTAACGACAAATCTGATTCTTCTCAAGTCATGTAACCTTACTGGAACATGCCTTTACTCCAGGAATGAATATAATATGTTTCCCTACATCAACAATAACAGTTAATTTTACAATGATAAATGATAAATAACAGTTAATTTCAAATCAAACGGAGATTGGCCACTGTACCCCATTTCACCTTGAGACAGACAGACAATACCCATATGACTTTTTTTTTGGAAGACATCGTGTGAAACCCACATCTTCATGGCTTTGATTGCTTTCTTTATAGTAATATTAATGATGTGAGTGAAATATGCCACCAGAAATACCAGACCCTTCCTCCTACACTGACGAGAAGAAGCCTAAGTATGGGTCTAAGAAAGCTAAGGGACATTCAGAGAATTCATGCATTTCTTTTGGTCCTATACGTGCCCTAGGTGTCTTTGATATTTCTGAAAAATGAACCTATGAAAACAGTTTATGATATAAATTATTGCTGAATGCCCAGAATGAAGCTAAAGATTATTTGGTAATGATGATAATTATAGGGTATTGCGTGTTTCGAGAAAACGACCCTTATCTCATTATCGGATTAACAAACCTTCGGAAAGACGAACATATTATACTATAGTACCCGATACATTCACAGTGACAGCTCACTTTTAAAACAGTACTCATGTTATCATAGGTTGTTTTTCCTTCGTCCAGTTAACATTGCTTTACAAGTTGGTCAGCAAAGTTTGATGATTTTTACACCTTAAAGCCACCATGATGTCAAACAGGTCTTTCAGATATCACAGATAATAATGATCTTCAGAGTTGCAGGAAGTGGCACGCAAGAATAACGCATTTGTGTGCATGGGGTACTGTCGTCAGACCCATTTTTACTTCTACGTGTCGGTTCTATAGATAGCCCAAGTTCGTGGATGATCTGAGTGTGCATAATAATCAAATGTTAGTTGATGATGTAATCTGATGTGAACAAACACGAGCCGCGTTCTGTCACACGACTGCATTCTTTGTGTGTAAACAGAGGCCCGCCCTCAGGAGAGGCGTTCCTGTTCTTCATGTTCCTTCCAAGTTCGCATTGATTACTCTAGAAGATGCAAACGTGTGAGCCTGATATAAATGTCAGCAAGACGCGATTTCTCTTTTTACAGATCAATCCATCAGTCATTTTATCGTCAGCATTTAAAGACGCAGGCGTGGGAAAAAAAACAACCCACCTTCTCCTGCTGTATAACTGTATAGGCCAAAGCATTGGTAGCCGCATATCATTCCTCTATGCCACAATTGGTCGTTGACGGCTTGCAGATGATTATGCACGGATGCATGATTTCTTTTAATCCCTGTCATTTTTTTTTTCTGGTGAAAGTGATCGACTGCGTTCTGCCAATATTTCTCAAGCGTATTGCCATTTATGCGCAGTTAAAAAATACACACAAACAAAACAACTGTTCTCTGAAAAGTACGAACACGTCACGAAGCGGGAAACCAAATAATTATTCTGCATACCATTTTCCTTCTTGCTCCCAGGGATTTTCTCCCTTTTTAAAAGATATCACGTGTATTTCATAAATGTCATTTAAAAGAATGACTGGACCATAAAGTGATACCATCTTATTATTTATTATTTTGTTTTTTGCTGACTCACGTAATCTCCACTATTTCTACAGCAGTCGTTTTCAGGTTAGTACTGTAAAATGTGAGCTGTCATAATTCCTGATACTTGATACATTTTCTCTGTGTTTAAAGTTTGAAGGTGATTGCAGTTACGTTTGGTGTGCGTTGGCTCTAGTGTTGTTTGAAGTGCAGGTGATTTGAATGCATGACTACCATTACAAATCAAACGTTTAATTCTCCAGTTGTTGTTTTTTTCCACTTTTAACACACCGTATATTCATGCTGTGTCACCATGTCAAAGAGCGCTTTACTCTTCAGATATCGAAGAAGAGGGGATAATCATTGATGTATTCTACCTCTGTTCTAATTCAAATGAAATTCACCCAAACAAGACATTAGCTTGATTGATACAAAAATGAAGAAATGTGAAAGAGGATGATAGAGTGTGATCTTACAAGTCTAGTCACATTTACCAGTCTTACAACCTCTAATTATGTATTTACGTCTTGTTGTGAATCTGGATTTTGGGCCCTAATCATCGACAATTACCTCACATATGGCACTTTTTAATTGCAGCTTTATTGTGTCTACCTTGACTAAGAGTGTATAAACATGGAGTAGCTCCATGGTATAAACATGTCTTCACATGGGAGCCGTGTTACTTCCCCTATTGATTTGTTTGTTTGTTTTTACTATCTATCCACTTTATAAGACATGCTTGGCTATCTATTTCGTTACTTATTTCTCTATTTGTTCATCTTTCCAATCATTCTCGTTTCAAGACTTGTTGGTAATAACCGCAACTGAATCTATTATTTATCTATCATTATTGATTGCATTCTAGGAATGCAAAAAGATATTGAGGAAAATATATCATCTACAGATCGAACAATAGCATCAATGTAACGAAATACCATGTATACAGAATAGCCTTACACTAAACTACTTAAATCAATCTACACAGTATGTCATATTCATATTGGAATTTAAAAAATGTGTGGGGGAACATACAAACAAGCACATTATGCTTCTACGGGTAGGTCCTGTGAAAAGAAACCATCAACACACATCAATACTTACACACACATGCACGCACACTCCAAGCATGCAAGTACTCGACTGGACAAGCATGCGTGTACACACCAACGTAAGAGCAAAGAAAGATGAAAAAAAGAGAAGAGTATACCGACAAGACAGATGGCACTAAATGGAAAATAATGTGGGTGATTGCATCGAAAAAAATCGAAAACTTGAATCGGAGAAGAGGTCTAATGGACATGTTCAACAACCATGCCGACCACAGCTGGTTGGAAGGCAAGAACCAAGTTTACGTTGGATATTATTTGTCCTCCTTCTGTACTACATAAAAAAGTATAAAAACAAAAAATAAACGTCATGAATACTTGTTTATTGATCCAAAATGAATTAAGATAGGAAACGTTGATACTTCATCGGATGATGTACTCGTATGAAACTGGGAATCATCATCTTAAACGGGAAGCTACGGTTATGCTAATGCATCTCACACGGTATTAACAATGATCAATGGACTGCTTGGTAGAAATATATCCATACAAATCGTAACCCGTAACATCTACTCAAGACATACATTCATATTCTTTACACTCATCAGGAGCTGCGCAGTAACATAGATATGTCATTTTATATGCAGTTTCCCCACACGAAGTATAAAATCAACATCATTTAGAGATGGCGAAGGCGAACTGAAAACACTCTAGGGTCAGACTATAATTATTTTCCTGTGTCGCGATAAGCTCCATTAAAGACTTCTCTATAAACACTTTGTTTTTAAACACCATTACAGATTATCTCGTGCGACATGATGTAAAGCCAAGTGTCGAAAAGAGAATCCTTGGGAGATTTGAATTATCACACGATATTCATCCCCATGGAATCGCTAGTCTGTCATTTGTTTTTCTTCTCTCGAACGGCTCATTAAAAACGGTTGTTTTCGTCGCGGAAATTGCGTAAATACACACACACACACACACACACACACACACACACACACAAACAAACAAACAAATAATACTTAAGGAGTGAAATAAATCCATCGCAGGAGCCAAAAAATTGGACTGATGTTTCGGTCAAAGACCTTTTATCAAAGTCTTTGATAAAGGTCTTTGACCGAAACGTCAGTCCATTTTTTTTTTCTCCTGCGGTGTTTTTATTTCACTCCCAAGTTCTTACTCTTGAAAACTATTTATTACACACCGACGGAGAACCTGCATACATGTAGTCCTATATATAATAATATACATAAAAACCTTAATGCCATTTTAGGTTTTTATCACACACACACACACACACACACACGCATATACTGTATATATATATATATATATATATATATATATATATATATATATATAATGCAGGCCTATATATATAAAATGAATATATACACACCAGCATAAATGAAGAGCTTGATCGCAAACTGAGTTAACTCCATTTTTGAAGAAAAAGAGAAATATGGGATTTTTAAAGCATTATTTGAAGAATATTTCTTGTTATAAATGTTAAGAAATTGCGCTTAATCCGATGTGCGATCAAACTCACCCCCACCCCCAAGGTGAAATACAAAATAATCTTGGACTCAAGGAGTAGATTACAAAAGGCATGTTTGTGCGGGGTTTGAATGAATCTTTTAATGTCTTTTTTTTCCGTTCCATTGCTTCAGATGATTTGGTATTCCAGGGCTGCTGTTTCAATTCTGTCTACTTTCCGAAATTTTCCAAGATTTAACCATACCTTTATTTTAAACGGTAACTCTGTGGTTCTTGATTCGTCGATTTGCAAAATCTAGAAATTCCCACGTCCTTAGTTACATATTTGACTAAAAATACGTGAGATAGGGAAATCTTTAAAAAAAGTAATAATGCCGTGGTTGAAATTAAAATTCATCCTAGAAATAAGCAATTTTCGAAACATAAATCTACAAGTGTTTTGAGATAAATATATCTTCAGGGCAGTACGTTTTCCGCTTTTTGTCGCTGCTGTCACACTAGTATAGAGGAATCCTGGTCGTTGTGGGAAAAAAGTAGAGAAAATGCATTCCCTAATTAGCTGTGGAGACGTTGCATGAAACATGCCAACACTTGTTAAGACTGCATTCGAGGAAAGCGCTCTCAGTTTATTACGGCGTCCAACTTGATACCATGTCAATGTTTACTTCTCCAGTCATGGCGAGGTAGGGGCGTCGAAATGCTTGCGACCAGAAACTTCTCATTTTACCGGCCTTCGTGTCTGCCATTAAGGTTTGTGATAATGGAGCGGGGCGAGAACTATGAGGAGATAACGTTGTCCAGCTTCCTACACACCAAGGTCATTGAGAACTTGTCACTTTTTAGTTTGCCAGGAGCTAAATTTAACATCAGAAAAAAATATTTTGTACGTTTCAAGGAAAGTAGCCATCTGAAACTCTTATTGGGTGTGAAATGATATCAGGGCATTGTAAAGAGAGTACGACAAATTCGATACTCTAATAATTACTGGCAGAGTTTAAGCAACAGCATACAGCGGAACCACCACTGACCACATTGCATACAAAAGTGTTCTTTTCTTTCAACTCATATTTATACTCAAATATAGCGTACAAGGGACATTCCATATTCTAAACAGTGGTTTATTCAACGTATAATCTCATGTAATTCCTTGAGAATCCAGGGATAATATCTCAGCTTGGTCTGCCACGTAGTACTGCTTTACTCACTTTCAAGAGAGCCTTGGCGCAGACGTAAAAGGTTGTAAATTGAATGAGGACGAAAATCGGGTAAAAAGCTCAGAGTGAACCCCTTTGGTGGTCGCATGTGTGCTTTTAGAGTATTAACGCTCTCGGATGACGGTGCACTTACTCTAAAACCAGTGATTATTGCCGACGTATAGGCTTCATCATGTGGACGCAGACACTGGATATGCTTAGTCTAGTATTGTCTAGTGTCACAAAAAAGAGCAAGCAAAAGTATACATCGCAACCATAATAACAAACATGCACATCATTTTTCTCTGAATCGCTACACCCAAACACACGTACAGACAAAAAGACATCTAAACAAGAACTCAAACAAAAACGTGATGTCTATTTTCAATGTGAATTGAAGCAAGTTGGTGCCACTTGCCATTTTTTTTTTTTTTTTTGTAATTGCCGACTTTCAGGACGTCTTATATTTCAGCATGACGTGCGGAAAATGCAGCTGAAGTAGCTCCTCGTTAAAAATATCATGCAAAGTACCAAAGCAATGAATTACACACATCGCAACCATAACAGACTGTCAACGGTCAATACACGAGTCAAGAGTGTTGCAGTGGTTGTGTCTGAAACCCAATACATCGACTTTAAACTCCGTCAGTCTCCCGTTTGATATAGACGAGATGAATGATGAAAATTCTGACAGAATCAAAACGAAGATTGAAAAGCTCATAACATGAGTCTCACTCACTGGATAAGACTATTAATATAGGCGATGTCAATCTAAAAAGGATTGAGATATTTCATGGTGATCAGTGGTGCTACTGCGTTGGCTACGTATAACCGATGCACGCTCGGTTTGTGTACTGCTTAGGACGCCATCTTTTATTTCTTCATCATGTCAGGAGTCTCGCCATATGTATTTTGGTGCTTTTTTTTCGGTTAAACTGTTTAGAATATTGCAAGCGTCTTTGAACTTGCACCAGTCTTTAGCCGATGACCCATGCCTTCCTAAACATTCATAACAATTCCCGCCATCCATGAGATTATTATTTACTCAGCTGGAATCAGCGCAACAGGAAGGATCCCTCGCGCCAAACCTCTCGCCTTCACACTGTCTTGTGGACATATTCAGAGATGTTTCCATGGCAACAAGAGAACGGGTTATCTCTCATTCTGATTTAGGCAGAGGAAATTCGATTTGAACGATCCGTTCAGGCAGGGTGATTGATCACGTGTTTCATTTAAGACGGAAGACAGTCACATTGCCCCTTTGTTTGTCTGTTTGTTTGTTTGCTTTTTTAATTTCAGTCCATCTATAATGGCATGCAACGATAGGGAAATGCATGTACTGTTTATCGACATTCCTCCCAATAAATTATAATCCCATATCCCAATATGCAGCCGGAAATTTACCATCTCATTTAAAGATCACAATAAGCTATACATCCTGTGGGTTCATGAATGATCTTGTCTTAGAGGAAAATGATAGACGTCTGAGAGCAATATGAAATCGATGCCCCTACCAAATAGACGTCTTGGAGTGCCTTTTCCTATCGACTGGACAGTGTACCTCTTTCAGAAAACAGAGAATGTGATTTCGTTGTTATTATTGTCCATCACTTTGAATCAATTACAAAACTATGACGCGCATGTATCTACAGTATATAGGCACAAACATCACATGACAAATAATGATTTGAATGAGACCTGATATACAATTCTGGACGAAATTGCCTTTATGATAATGATAGAATGATACAAAATAATAGAGATTCATTTGTTCCAAGGCCAGTATCCCAGTCGAGCTTCGTTTGTGGCGGCGGTCACCAGCATGTCATGATTGTAGCCGTGTTGGAAAGGGTGACAAGACACCAAAATAATACTTGACGATATAAACCGGAGTATTGTCGTATCCATTAGCTGTAATTCCTATAGTTGTTGCACCTCGGGAGATTTAGTGATTTTTTTTTAACATCTCTCTTGTGATTCCATGATTTTCAACGTAGTGATAATGGAAGCAGACACAACGGGAATTCTCGAATATCCGCCCCCCTCTCCCCCCCCCCCACATTCAGACGCCCACTGGTTATTGCGCTCGAAATAAAAACACGTGTTAGATCCAGTTGCTGAACGTGTGAGTGGCCCCTTCCGTTGCAAACTTGTCTCTACACTGGAATCAGTCGCCTCTCCTATTATTAGCTGTGATGCATTGTTGGAATAATCGGTAATGATAGACAATTTACTCTACTAAGCGATCGTTATTTTCTTCCTCACATCGGTCGATGGCAGCTAGCATTTTGAGTTCATAGCCTCAAGTTGCCTCACACGTATCACATACATTTTTTTTTCTGTTGTTTAGTATCTTATTATAGCGGAGGTGGATGAACTGCATTTAGTTACGTTACATTGTCGCTCGTATGGCAGGCGATTATTTTTGTTTTTCCATTCATTTATGAATTTTTCCAATGACGCAATCTTGTTAAAATAGTTTAATAAAGATTGCATTATGCACACGTTTATACTTTTTGAGCTTTCTAATGTATATTCATATAAATTTATTTCACTGATATATCACAGTGATTTTTTTTTAAATTACTGAATATTGGAAATAAAATTGGAATTGAAGTGAATTGAAAAAAGTCGTTGATTTCACTCTTTCACTTGCTTCATTTATCTAATCTCTTGTTTTTGCGGCGAGAAATATAACAATCTTTTGTGGTCTCTGTTAAAGTATGAAGTACTAGTAACAAACCACTGAAAGCGACACATCATCATTCCTTTCGACTAAATCACACACAGAGATGGAATAATTCACAATATCATATGATTAAGCACCGTCAAGCATGCCTATGACGGGGAAGTAAATTGAGGCGTTTCACGAGAATCAGAAAGAATGGTAAGCCGTCATGAAGACGTCAAGGATTCACTGATTGTTCTTGTAGCAGTCCATAACAAATTTGATTCATACTACATGACACTCCCAGGGTCTGGATTAATGCTCATTATATTCATTATCAATTTAAAGGTATCTTGTAGAAATGATAGTTGACTTAATCATGCACACTGTGGGATGACTGAATCAGACAGTTAATGAAATTAATCAAATTCTAGTATATTACACATGAGTTCAAAGAACTAAAATTCATACAAGTCCCCTGACGAAATATTAAAGATACTTAGTGGGCACATAACACAGACACAACATTAATTTGAGTATTCATGTCAGGGAGTACTTTGAGAACCTTATATCTTATACGAACTTAGTGATGCTTCCCATAAAGGTGCATTGGGAAGAGTGAGCCAAAAGAGTACCATAGGGTGCGGGGTGCGAAGGAACGAGATAATCCTCAGCGATGAAAATAACTTTTCTACACAAAAATACACCAATTCTCTTATCTCCCTACGTCATGTCAATATTTGAAAGGATTTTTTAAAAAGAATATGTAGGTTGCTTTCTTTGATATTCACTTGTACTTTTGATGAGCAAGGGCATCGTCCAGATGGAATATTCTTCTTTCAGCCGGGATAAACTTTAAGACTCTATAAGATGGGGACAATATTCGCTAAGTGTGTTGTTGTTGTTGCCATTGTTGGCATGGCTCTGCTAAATGCCTCGTATGTTCCTCGGTAAATATTCGTTTCATATTGAGTGGTTGAATCGACACTACAGGTACTTGAAAAACTTACATTCTTTGTCGATATCGATTACAAAATTGTCGTGTGATCGATTGAAATGCCGCTCGATACGCATCGGAACCGCCTCCTCGGCAGCCGACGCGACATCCCAGCTTTCCAAGGAGTTCTCTTGCATCGTGTCGTCAGACTTCAAGATACCGTTGAATTCAAAGAGCCTCTCTCTTTCACTCGACCATGCTACCCAGACTTGTCCACTCTGTGTAAGAGATTGTCTCGAGGGGAATTTCGATTTGGAGTGGCTATCGAAACAACTTTTACCCCGGGGTCATTGGGATATTTCACTAAGTTGCGTATTGAAGCGAAGAGTATTCCTTTTGATGGACAGCGCTTGACCTCCCTTGGCACTACTAATGATGGACGGATCGAATCTGTAAAAATTTACTTGAGACGTTGAGATATTTTGCCTGTGTGTGTGTGTGTGTGTGTGTGTTTTTTTTTTTTTTTTAATCTCAGCTCCTTCGTTCACATCTGAATCTTCTTGTATATCTTCCATATTGGGGGGGGGGGGGATGTTCACTGTAGAGCTTTTACAAGTACATATTGAGATGAAACTCTAAATAATGACTATCATTATTTAACCTACCACTAAGCTCCCAGTGGTGTCACTGGCCGAGGACGTTGCACCCGACTTATAAAACCTACCACCAGACACACACACCCACACCCACGCACACACACACACACACACACAAACACACAAACACACATGCATTTTAAGCCTACACAAGAAAATAATGAATCATAACAAATGCCACTAAGCGTGCAACGTCTAGTAAAATGACGTTAGTATTCTATGGTAATGGGTTGATGAACTGCTGGGTAACACTTTCAACAATATGTACTTCATGCCAATCTTGAATCAGGAATCTATTCCTTTTTTAATCATGCTGGTTGTAGATCCTGTTGGAGTTGGGCGTGTCAAATCAGGATCGAATAGTAACGATATTTTGGAAGTAAAACGTTTGATATCAGTTTAGATATTTTCACTAGTTAAGTTATGGCTGAGATGAGATGACATGGATAATTGAAAATGATAGATAAAATGGTAAGAATACAGGAATAATTGGTATTAACAGTCGTTCATGATAAGATATTTTGTATGGGTATTCCTATTTTCGTAATGCAAACGTCTCTACTAGATACTCGTGAATCTCAAATGACGTAGTGTACATCACAATACGAATCTTGGTACACAGACTGGAAATGTGTCTTCTTTCCAACAACCGCAGCTGCCACAAAATTATGATTGAAGAAAAAAAAAGGTAACGTATTAATCAAACGTTTTCTGTCACATCCTGTCATGGATGTGTGCTTTGTTAGTTTCTTATTTGTCTTGCATTTGCATTGATTTTCACCACACTTCCACGCTGCTTTTGTTTGTTCGGGCATCGCGGGGCTTTAAAAACTTGGGATTTCACCCTCATCATGAAGTAAAGGGCATTGACATTATTGTGTCACTACAGTATGTCCAAAACAATACAATCGGATATTTTGCAATGATAACTTTCAAAATAATTACACAACTTAAATGCAATTCTAAGTTGTGAAACTAAAACTTGTTACGTACATCATGCATAAAATCTCATTCAGTTTGGTTCAGTGGTCATGTAGAAAATGTGGATCTTCGTAATTCATATCATGGGTTCATATCTACCAAATTTAGCACTTGTATGCTGTTGGCATCCATATGAATGAAAATATTTTGCTCACAGCTGACATGGCAACCAACTAGTGAATTCAAATTTTGTGTATGACATTACATCAATATGTGAGTATACAAATTTGTAAATATGTAGATATCCTGTCATAAACATCTTGATGAAAAAGAGAGAAAAAAAAAGAAAAAGAAAACAGAAAGCCAAAAACGAAGAAGACCTGAATCCAGTCTTCAATGATTTATTCATTTCATATCTTTTATTATTCATTTTCCACACCTTGAAAAACAACAACAACAACTCAGAAATCTGCATCCTTTTTGATGTAATTAATTCTTCAGTTGTTTAGCTGAAATTGAAAAGAAACAAGCAGTCAACTTTGTTTCAAAAGAGTTTCTTTTTTTTTTCTGATAACCACAATGAGCAACTTGGTATTTGTAAGGCGTGAACACAATGGTCAACGCATCTCCTCAAAAAAAAAAAAAATAAAAAAATTGGAGGGAAGTGACTTCTGACATGCTTTACAAAGAACTCCATTTCTTTGTGACCTCTGAAGCAAATCAAACGGGATTTTCTTTAGGATGTATATAGGTAAAAAGTTATAGTTTCATACCCTGAAATCGCATTATGATTGATTCTCTGCTTTTAAAGCAATGTATATTATTGGTTGAGGTGAGGAGTACTTAGAAAACCACTTAAAGAGGAATTCAAAGCTTATTTGATGAAAATCGGTTTTGAAGTGAACGAGATGTCCGAAAACAAAGTAAAACAAAGCGATGCTAATAAAAGGTGGGTCCTACCTTTTCCTGGGATTGCCTTGTTTTGGATATCTCAGCCAATTCAAACCAATTTTCATTAAATTAATTTTGAATTCCTCTAAAAAATTATGCTCTTTCATAACCCATAAGAGTTTTCTCATTATCTCAAAAAATCATCACCATCAAACATTGGAAACCTGAAGACCCATCTCAACTGAAACTGTACCATCCCTCTAAGGTTATCGTTGCAGAAAGTACGATGGGGGGGGGGGGGACATACGGTACAGACACTCCATTTGGTTTTCATTGTACAGAAAATCTAAGCTTCCATCGCCTATGCTAAATTTCCATTAAACTTTTCTACGCATGAATTTCCTAACAAAACTGATTTTCTCCTTGCTGCATGAGCACTGTTTACTTATCTGTGGTATTGTCAACCACAAAGCTCCCAGCACTCGTCAGTACTGTCAACCCAACGAGGACAAACGTCAAATTAATGTCCATTTCTAACAGAAAGGTCAATTACACTTGACTCCGCCTACTTCAACAATCGTCCAGCATCACTTCCAAGCAGACACGAGTCGTCTCCTGCAAATGTGCTCCAGGATAACAGGAGTATTAGAATAAAAACAAAAAGCAAACAAAAACAAAAACAAAACAAAACAAACACGTCTTTTGTAAATATTAGTTTCCAAGCCTTCCGAGCTTGGATGTATTATTGTTTTCTTTTTGGCAGACTATCATTTTCCAAAAGGAGACATGGATTTCCAGTGTCCCGTCGGGGACGAGACGTTTAAATGTTTTACAATTTCTTCTTTTAGCCCGAATTTTGGTCACCGTCACAATACGGACAACTCAAAGAAATAAAATTCGCAGTCATTGCGTGTTTCTCACATCGCATTCATTTCATATATGTCATGCTAATTTTTGTTTAATCAAAGTGCAATTGAAGTCTGTACGGCATTCGTATGATGTGAGTTTTTGTCAGACATTAGGCGTACATAATGTTGTATGATCATGATTAAATAAGTCAGATCTAAAATGACATTCATCACTTTTCCATATTTTTTCTCCGGCCAGGGGATGGTGAACATAATTAGCGTGTGGTAAAAATGAATTTGTAAAGTCTCACAAAAAAGAACAGCTGTTTATTAGAAAGACAATAAAAAACAGAGAGGAATCACTAAATCAGTTTTTTTTTTTTTTTTTATAATTAAGGAGCGCAATGAATATGGGGATATAAGCAAGCGACATGACAGTGAGTATAGGGAAAAACATATTATTGACAAGTGGAACATCAAATAAATCCTCAGAGAGCTTAGTTCTATCACCTGTAATATACTTCAACTAAACGTAGCAAAACGCAAGAATTAAACAAGTTTTTACTTGTCAAAATGATTGATTTTATGCTGCAGTAGTCAAAGAAAAATATGCAAACCAGATTTTTTATTTGTTTGTTTGTTATATATTTGTTTATCTATTTTGGTGTGTTACAAGCTTCTGCACGGAAAGTATATGATAGAAAGGTATTGCTTCAGCTGATGCCCACGATTGTGTTACCAATATTATCATCTTTATGAAGATATTTTCAGAAAATTTATAAGGGAGGTTGACGTCAAGTTTTACTTCATATGCCTTTTTCGTTTGCCACTTTTTGTCCGTATGCTTGGTATACTGAAGGCTACCGTTCGGAGTTCAATACTGTCGGTGTATCTAGCAGTGATCACAATCGTGTGCTACATTTATTGGTGACCCATTTCTGTTGACGTCATGGAAGAAAGGAATCCATCGATATATTACTACACGACTTGTAGTCTTCTTCTGTCGGAAGCCTATCTTAGGACAATTTCTGGCTTCCTTTTTCTCTTCACATGGTCCCTTGCTTGGTGCAAATGCCAGGAAGCTGTGCAGACATAGATAGATTTTTACGGAGGTATGATGACCATTTGAATTTGAAATAGGACCAAAGAAGAAATTCCTTGCCACTGGTTGAGATGAAAATACTGCACTATCTACATTTTTAAATGCATAATCACGATTATCAGTTTCGACTTTTCGTGGGCAGATAAAAAAGTATTGGTTTTTTTTCCCCGATCATTGGCTACAAACAACAACTCTACCTAATTATTTATTGAAAGAGACAGTACTATAATTAAGGCCACAAACCTGACAGAGTAAAAAACTATGATATACAATGGTGGACTGGTGGAAGTGAGGGTATTGTATTAGCTGTCCTTTATTGCAATAGTTAGCTAGATTGTAAGAATTCTATAACTTTCTCTTTGGAGAAAAATAACAATGATAAATCATTGTTTAAAGAAATACAGCGTTTCAGAGAAAAAAAAAACACATACACTGCGTACAAACGATGGAGCTCTCCTCACTCTACATACATGTATACAGATATCATCAACATCAACGAATCTTTAGCAATAATGGTTGCTGGCAACTTGCTTTTGCACATTAAATCTCAAGGTTTTCTTAAATCGTAATTATGTGTTTCGGGTATGCAACGGCTGTCATTGATCCATACAGAGGTGACCCATCCAACTTACAAATATCAATTGTCAAGTTTCAAATTTGACAGTGACTGACATCCTAGAACGCTGACGTAGATATCCACGTGATTACATCTTTATAGTCCCTGTCTTCATCCAAGAAAGCTGTAAAAGACATGCTTCTTTGTAGATGTATGATATGTACTGGACGTAAGAGCTTCAAAGTTCTCTTTACATTTAATCATTTTTGTTTAAATGTGAAACCTGTCTTGGCCTGATTGCGTCAAGGTCGTTGACCGACAACACTATTGTGAAGAGCAAAGGAAAACACAGAAAAAGCCTTGCCGGATGTGTAGGTGCGGTAAACTTATTCCCTTAGCTAAATCAATTTGCAATAAAGCTTGTAACATAAGGTTGCCACACAACCTTTTTCTATTTGCAATATATGTATTGCTTTAACTTTCTTTTATCAGCATCATTACCATGCATTGAAGAATTGTATTGTACTCCTTGCGACCAAATGATAATCTATATCCTATGATACACAAACCAATAAATCAAATCGAGTGAAACAATCCGACATCATTCTGTCATGATACTGTGTTTCTTATTAACTCGGACAGTACAAAATAAATGGGCCAAATTTTACCTTGTATATCTAGCAAGGCTCATGTTCGAGAATTGAGCATACTGTTTTTAAGATGCACAGAGTTGTGGAAGAATTCCAGCCTGTGGCTGAAACAAGTGACCGCGTGGAAGTAAAATGAAATAAATGAAATGAAATCATTATGTTTATATTTCTTCATAACTCTCCATGAATGTGTTAATAAAATAGATTACAGTCACATCAAAATCTGATTTATCGGAAATGGATAGCCATCTGTATGTTCCGATGTCACAACTGCAATGCATGTTCTTGTAAATATTATCTATCATAAGTAAGTCCAAACTTGGTTGATTTTATTTTTTCTATTTCGATATTTAATAAAAAAAAACAAAGCAAAACAAGAATTCTCACCTGTAGCATATGGTGTCTGTCATCCAAGTAATTGACTTCTTGAAGAACAATCTCTGGAAAGATGGCAGCATACCGTCATGGAAAATTCTCGAAGAAATAAATATCGTGTCAGGACAATATAAAAAAAAAAAGAATGAAAGTTGAAAACAAGAAATAATGAAAACAGAATAGAACTTGAAAAGAAGAAATAACACTAGGAATGCGTAAGCAAGTGCAGTAGGATAAACATCCATGTGCGCTATCTATAGATACATCAACGTCAGCGTTTAAAATATTATGTGTTTGGTATGTTTTTATATACAGATAGGTACGGGATTCAAAGTTTAAATAGTTACTTTACGCTATACGTGTCGAGGGACATGAATAACTGACAAGGTAAATGTTAGAGTGAATGTTGGTCTGAAATTACCTCCTAATTATTCTCGAACGTTGTTGTCAGCGGGGGAGGGGAGGGGGATCTTACCTGTCTACTTCGTCCTCGTGGTCTGTGGACTTTCGCCTCTCATACTGGATTATTCTACGGCCTCCATTCTCTGGTCCCAACACTCTATGGTCATTCTCTAACAAAATACATTTCAGACTCTCATATGGATGAGACAGGCGTTAACTTACAAAACAGGCTGGATCTGATATAAATATATCATCACCCACTTGTGTGCCTTGTCTGTAAACGAAAGAAGAAACTTTGGAGTTGGTTAATGTAGTACAAGCTCTCATTCACTCTTGTAATTTCATTTAATTTGAA
Organism: Diadema setosum; assembly: GCF_964275005.1. Classification (NCBI taxonomy): domain Eukaryota; kingdom Metazoa; phylum Echinodermata; class Echinoidea; order Diadematoida; family Diadematidae; genus Diadema; species Diadema setosum. Next base: position 17,047,394 of record NC_092703.1, on the reverse strand, counting down.
TCTTAAAGTGATATTCAGCGCCGATGGAATATGTTTTCTCAGTATTAAAAGACATTCTTCTTCTGGAATTGCACAATGTACCTGGTTGATACCATTTGCTGAGCATTGCTAGTCACATGGGAGAACCACGAGGGGTGGGCATCATTCGCCCATTTATTTGTATGAGTAGGAAAGTGGACCACTTCTCCGGGTTAGCACCCTGCTCTTTGTGATGATGAAGTGGATTCGTTTACGAGCTTGAGTCGTGAGCAACTCACACATTTGAGGGACAGAGATGTTTTTACCCATCACAGAGGGGACGGTATGGTTACTAGTACACATATCATTGCTGGAATCCCGTGGGTCTGGAGGCAGACGCGCTACCGACGAAGCCAAATCACCGCCTTAGTAGTAACATGAAAATGCATGTTGCCTAAAATATCCATGTAACCTTCCCCTCCCTCCCCCCCCAAAAAAAGAGAGTATATATGGCGCTGTCCGTTTCCTTGAAATGACGATCCCTTCTCGCAGTGAATAGGTCGTTGCTGTACTCGATTAGTCGCCATGTTTATTGTCAACCGGTCACCATCAAATTCCGAACCCTTGTCACAAACAATGGCATACATCGCAGAAAACTTTTTATTATTAGTTATTTTCCAGACGTATGGTATACTGTCATACATACGACCTTTACTCTTTCTCTTTTACGCTGTCGGCGCCGCATCTATGATTTGACTTGGGATGCATGAAAAAAAAAATGTCCCTAGACAAAAGAGGAATCAATGTTTTAATTTTCCGTTCTGTCTGAGTTTTATTATTCATTTGGTGACTTTGATTTACAATAAACAGGGTGAGTTTCGATGTGGAGCGACGAGGAAGAGTCTGTTTGTAATCGTTCCTTCAATTATTGTTTGCGTGCTCGTACAATCGGTGGACAAACCAACTGTGTTTCCCTGCCTTCTACTCTGTGAGCTCACATGACAATAACCGGAGACAGTGAATATTGGGTGGTGTCCTGTCATTTCCTACCTTCCACAATGTCCATGCAATGTTTACAGTGCACAGCCATGCCATTGTATTCATTATGAATGGATTAATTTGACACTGTGTCCAGCATCGCCGGAGCACACACATGCTCACACACACGTTTAGAGAGAGAGACACAAATGAGGGGGGGGGGGGGGGTTACAAAAAATTATGAATTATGCAGAATGGCAATAATGGCAGAGGACTGATCAATCTTTGTACGCAGAGAAGGCGCATGGACGTGTAATTACTTGGGAAACATCAGTTAAATTTTAGGTTAAGACAATGCTGAACTTTAAACTTTTAGTGTAATTGTTTATTGTTTCAATCTTGAGCTATCGTAAAAAGAAATCCACTCTGACTAAAGATTGACAGTGATAATTAGAGCAACATAGATCAAACAGACGGTAACAGCTTCTTTAAAAATGCACAGCAAAAATGAATGTAAAGTTTGTTTTCTCTTTAAAATCAGACCAGAAATATTGGTCTCAGTCACATTTTATGAAGACCAATGAGATGATGATGTAATCCTCTAATAAGTCTTGTTTCCAGGTTAAAGTTTTTCTTTTGACATAAATTCATGAAGTAAAATAGTATCCTTAAAATCCAAACATTCCGTAGCGGTAATAATTTGTTTATGACTTTGTTTTAAGAACAGGGTATATCGCTGTTTCAAATGAATTGAAAAAAAAAAAAGAATTATTGTGTTCAAACTAATGTAAAGTTGTGAGGTGACGATAATTGTCACACGTTGCCTAAATTTCCCATCAAGATGTTTTTGCAACTGATTTTTAGTACAGTTTATTGTTAGGTTGTTGAACGCGAAAGTTTTTCTTATTTATAACTTCTACCGTTCTGTTTGCATTTACTCAATCTTTATTACAGTCAACTCGAGTATGAAATGAAAACTCACCTGTAAAACATGACCGACTTTTCAGCGTCAACTAGATGAAATCGAGCTAACTCATTTTCATTAAACGTTATATAAGTTATCTAACCTCAAAATCTGATACATTTTTGAAGCTTTTTCATTTTAGAAAAAGACTAATTAAGAAATCATAATGTCTCATGCCTTTTAGAACACAATACCTCAATACACATACAGGTGTTACTATGGTATTGGTGGTGGCGATTGCCATATGGGAATTTATCTAGAGTCATAAGTACGCAGAAATTGAGCTTCAAAAATCCATTTATCCATTTATGAAATTGATTCGCAGAATTGATTTGTATTTGACACCCCGTAGGGCCTACATCGATTGAGAGTAGCCGAGATTCGATATCACTTTTTTTTTGTATTGTCAAAGTGAGAACACGCTTTGGAATAATGTATAGATTTATCCCTGATGCTACTTACCGGAAGTACTCAACGGCGCCTAAACTCGATAGTGACGACGCAACGAGTTTGCGTTTACTTTCAATTTCGCTTCAGACTCCTTCCGCTTTATATTTTCTTGTTTGTTTGTTTGTTTGTTGTTTTTTTTTTTTGCTCGTGAAAGCGATATTTCTGGAGAACCATGGTAAAGTGGCCAAGGCTTTGGATCGTAAGACAGAAGGTCTAAGGTTCGAATTCTGCCAGGTGTGTTCAACCATGTGTTTCAGCTCCCTGGCTTAACCTTGGACAAGATGCTTTAGCTGGTGACGCGACATTTACTCCCCGGGACAATTGCTCCCGTCTTAATTTCTCCAAGGACTTAGGGTTAGGGTTGTGATAGGGTTTAAGGTTTAGTTTGATGTGAGGATTAGGAGTAGGGTTTAGGTTACATTTGTGTGTAGGTTTTATGTTTGGCTTAGCGTGCAGATATTATTCATGGGAGCAATTGCTGCATACAGTAGCAAATGTCATCGAACCGTTTAAGTGGCAGTGCCCCTCTTGGGTCAGTTTACAACACCTGGAAACACGAATATAAGAGCCCTTTAGGAGAACAGGTATTTGAGGTCATCTCAGGAATCATACAGCCTACGAGTTTGATATTGAAAAAAAAAAGGGTCCAGGAGTCATAAAAACCATGAATTCGACACTAGGCAAATAAAACCCACGAGTTCGATAGTAGGTTAAAAACAGCCCTCGAGTTCGGCAAATACAACACGGGGTTTAATGTGTCGGTCTCGTGGCCTTGTTTGCTTAGTGTCGAACTCATGGGCTGTATGGCTTGTGGGCTGTATAACTCGTGGGCTGTATGATTCATGGGCTGTGTGACTCGTGGGCTGTATGACTCGTGTCTGTCTCGTGACGTGCACCCGACTGTTTGGGGTACGGTGGATAAGTAAGATAGTACTATTGTAATACAGCAAAACTGTAAAAGAGTGTAAATACAACCTCGTAAGGGAGGGAGGGAGAAGGAGATACATAGATAGATGGATAGATAGATAGATAGATAGATAGATAGATAGAAAGAGAGAGATTGTGTACGTAAACGTTTCGTCAGTTGCTTATATTGTTGGAAATTAAATAAAATGAAATGAACAAAAAACAGGATATTTGACAAAGAGAAAGATAAAGACAGGTTTGACGTGAACAAATCTGTGTATGAGGAATTGGTGTAAAGGCGACAAGAGCGGTGTAAAGGAGCTCATAGGAGTGGAAACGCATCGCAAAACTTGTCGCCGACATTTAGTGATTTGCATACAATGCATAGCGTATGGCTAATGCCATGTATTACATGTGAAAGCGAGTAATCCCATGAACATACTGAAGTCGTAACATGTAGAGTATAACCCTCATGATAAGGCGAGCTTTCGATCTTCAAATACCCCGTACTTATTTCCCTCGAGTCTGTCGAAACGGTAGCAAAAATCAAAAACAAAAACAAAAAACGAGACTTCCAAAAAAAACAAACAAAAAAACAAAAACAAAAGAGAGACTTCGAAGACTTATCTCTCTGAAGGAAATGTGTTCGAAATATTCAGTCGCAGGTGGAGAATGTATCGCCAGGTTTGTTAGAAGTCTCACCGTCCATTACTGCCACTTTAGCTTCTACTTATGCCGCTTTGGCTGAATTACCAGAAACTGACACCATTTTCACCGCCGCACGATTCATCATTGCCTGCAGGCATTACGAACTCGTTCCACTTTCCGATTAAAGACTTACATTATTTGATCTAAATTGCATTAGGAATGAAAGACATGGCGGTTAGCTTTGATAACGAATACATTTCAAAACTTCATTTTTTTTTGGCAAAAATTGATCGAACCCACAACTCTTTTTAAGTGTACTGAGACTCACAAAAACAAACAATCAAACAAAGACAGCAAACTGATAGGAATAACTCTGACAGTGTAAATGATGACATCATGATTAGGGTTGGAGGAGAACCTCCCTGGAATTTGTAGAAAGCAGATGAAAATGATGTTACGAAACCTGAAACTCCATTGCATTTTGGGGAGTAGTCACTGATGGACAGATCATAACTCGCAATTATTCGAGCTCATTGTAAAAACATAATTATGTTCGTGCAACACCCATGAATATGTTGAAAGCATGAACCCAATTCTCTTTCATCGTCTCATAATTATATGATACTAGTAAATAATAATAGGTGCCAATAAGTTCTTCTTCATCCAGGGTAGCCTCTTCAGGGTTGACACTGTTCTACCAGAAGGCCCTGCCATTATTATTACCCTAGCATTGCCAGGTACCCATTTATACACCTGGGTCAAGAGGGACATCGTGGGTAAAAAACATCTTGTCCAGGGACGTAAGCACTGGGCGGGAATCGAACTCGGGTCCTCCAATCGAGAGTCGGGAGTCTTATCCAGTATGCCACAGCGCCCCCACGATAGATTGCGAGCAGCATCCATAGCAGGTTTGCCAACATGTCTCCTTGATTGACACAAAAGCAAATATTATGAAGTTCCGACCGGTTGGTGTCCAGGTCATTGCCGGTTTAGCCCTATAGTGCACTCCAGAGCTATCATGGTACTTCGGGCCCCACAAGACCCATGCATACATTCTTGTAGGCTGTATAGTAGCTGCAAAGTCGCATAGTTGCGTAGTTTCATGGTTGTACAGTTCGTGCGTGCTGATTGGTTAAAACTTTATGCAGCCCATGACTGTAAAGTTGCATAGATATACATGTTTATGGCTCCAACTGCCCGCCATACAGGACGGCTCTCCATCAAAACGGGAAAATGCGACATTACTGTGGTTAAAGAATAAGCTTCGATTTCCGCGGTTTGCTTCTGTGGTTCGTTTATCCTTTATGCTCAGTAGTTTGTAACTCTAATCCTGAACCTAGAAAGAGGGGTGTGAACTGACCAGAAGAAGCAAGGAGAGGTGCGAAAAGTATATAAGGGAATAATGGAGCGGAGGAAGAGACGAAGAGAGAGACAGAGAAGGGGGGGGGGGGGAGAGAGGGAAGAGACTGTAAGGGGACAAAGACAAGATGGACGGCATTGAATAATAACACTCGATCCACGAAAAACGATGTTATTGCTATCGACTTCGATCGTGTGGACTGACAATTAACTATGAAGCTATACAGCAACTGTACAACTATTACAGTGTCTGTGAGATGTGCTTGAAAATGATGAATCAACGGCAATTACATTTTGCGTGCACAAACAAGCAACAGTATCCCATTGTATACATGTTTTACATGCCCTTGATAGAAAAAAAAAACAAGAATCGGATCATTCGGACATCAGAGATGATGCAAACTAAACTCGAGATATCAGAGGAGAGAAATGGAGTGAGAAGAGACAGTAAACAAGAGGAGTAAGAATGGGAGCAGGGAAGAACAAAATAACGGGAGAAGGACGGATAAAATTTGCGACCAATGTTGGTCTCATACGGCACAGATTGACAGCCAAGTTGTAATTCCCGTCGAAGGTTTTCCTAAAACCTTTTTTTTTTTTTTTTTTACAGGACAATCTGGTGGACATCTTTTGCTAGTCTGTGTTCCAGTGTAGCTGATGCGGGACAATAGCTCTCAAAGCAAAACACAATCGTTCCCGCCAGCTTGGCAATAACGTTCAGTGAGCGAGATTGCTTACAAGACGACTGATGCAGAAAGAAACATAGGTACTAATTCCACACTTGTTTGCTTCCATGCTGCATGGTGGGAGATTCCCTATTTGAAATGACTTTTTGAGGATCAGGGATAGAGTTTAGCTGAGTTTACACTCACACTGTATGAATGTAGTAATAAATTTGATTGCCAAGGTTCTAGTATTGTACAAAGTAAGGTCAGAATGACCCCAGCCTCTTATCTATAAGAGATTATCATTAAAGGAGACCTCCGGGTGATTCTCAGATTTTTACATTAAATAAATATATAAACTATAAATTAGTTATACTGAGGACAGAGTTTCAGAATTTGTGATAATTGGGATGAAGAATAAGAATATTTTCAAAACATAGAACAAATTGCAATGAACAAGGATGATGACATGGCAGAGTCACCACAAGCATGCATGAGTTGGGGCTCAAGGAAGCAAAACAAAAGAAGAAGGCATGCAAGAAGAAGGCATACATAGATTATAGACAGGTGAACTCGCAAACAAGCGGTATTGTTATGGAATTACACTGCTATCATTTCTGAAATATGTGAGCCTCCTATGTCATCATCCTTGTTCAGTGTATTTTGTTTAAGGTTTTTCAAAGTATTGTTTCTCTGCTCAAGAACCACAATAAATTCCACAAATGTGTACAGGGAGTTGTCGATTTATGTACTACATGATGTGAAATTATGAAAATCGTCTGGAATGTCCCTTTAAGCTTTGAGGCATAGTGACTGTTGATTATGAGTGTTCATCCATGCCACATATAGTGACATTGATGTTCTGAAACCCACTGGTCAACTCCAATGGTAGGCTCTACCCTTCTAAGGTGAAGGATGGACGCTGCCGGCTTCCACAAGGCGGTCGAGCAGTCACCGCTACCAAGTGGAATACATATACGACTTACCAAAATCAAGAACATAGACTCCGTGTTTATCAGGTACCATGATGTTTAGGATGCAGTTACCACGGGTTAGGCTTTCACTACCTGTATTAAATGATGTTGCAAGTATACTAGCAAGTAGTAACTAATCTAAAGGCAACAGGTAAAGTTTTCAATCATGACAGTGCATGTATAGGAGTACTTCCGGTCTGAATATGATGTCCTGCACCTCAAAGGGTGGTCCATTGGTTCAGTCTTTGGGGTGCTCGGCGGAAAACATACCATTGCAACATGTATACTCTGGCACACAACGGTGGTATTGACATACTACTTATCTTACCCAGATCATCTCCACCTTGACATGTACAGCGACTCTAGAGACAGGATTGCTGGAATCATTTCAATCCCCTACTGACTCAATCTTCGGGGTATGATGGTAATCGAAGAACAGATTAGATAGTATAGCTGCGATGAACGCTTTTGCATTATCAATAATTCTACAATTAAACAAGTCTAGCGCTGGCCGTTGTCTTTAATTTTGGGCTAAACTTTGTCGAAGAAAGGGAAAAATCTTTGCGTCAAAGTAAAACTGAACAGCTGCTGGAGATTTGCAGATTGCATGCAGCGGGTGACAATCCCAAAATAATTTCGCCATTATGATGTCGAGACATAGTATTCTTTAATCAATGGAATTCGAGAACGTCCTTTTCAAAATCCAATCATGTCTGCGGCTGAAAGTCATTTCCTCGCGCTCCGCTCTGATTGCCCAATGGACGGCAATGGACGTCAATCAAAAGACAGACAAACCTGAGCCATCGAATTTGAGTTTCCAAACAGTAAAGTATGGACTTGATGAATTTACATGTCTAACAGAACAGTAATAGAGTTTGAAAGAGGAGAGACAATGCATGCAATAATAGTAATCATAAAGATTAAGACCTTGCCTGTAGGACCACCATTAATCATAAATCTCTTTCTTCTTGATGTGCCCTCACCCGAATTTTTAAAAAAGTTTGAGACTGTCCTTTATCACTGACAAATATCCCGCAGTCTTTTTCTTCCCGTGTCGTTTCTACAATGCACGACATTTTCTCCCTGGCAGCATCGAGTTTTCTAGCTATCAATCTTGTAGTTAGGCGCAGGCTTTCCAACCCCTCTCTTGTTTGTTTGTTTGTATGTTTTTTGGGTCACTGCAAGACAAATTATTGTTCTCAATAAGTGTTTTATCATGTCAGTGCTCGAGCTGGACATTTCAAAAGCAACAAAGACCTTGAAACTAAATTTGAGTTAACCTTGCGATAAGTGTCTCTGAAAACGGTCTGTGGTTGAACTCTACAAACGTCACAGTTTGGCACTTTTGTGCGCCATATTTTGAGCGGACTTTGTGTTTCCTTGCTGGTTTGCATGATGAAAATTTAATGCCGTCAAATAAACTTCAAAGGAGGATATGAAGTTTTTTTTTTCCTTGAGTCTCTCTGTGTGTTGTTTAAGTGAAATACATTAAGATAATGTACCAGAAACAAACAAAAAGACTTCACAAACTCAAGCCAAATTAGGAATGATAACAGACATGGCAGATTAGATTTAAATACATGTACTACTAACATGATACCAGTGTGCATTGCATTGCATTGCATCATAACATAATCGACGACTACAACAGCCACTTAAGAATATAACATTACAGATAACAGACCAGCATATTTATCGAGCTTCTGGCAACGCTTTTTGCGCATTACTTTGCAAGAATTAACAAAAATATACACTTCACCAACTTTTTAACGAGCTCAAAAACAATGTTTCATTTCCCTTTACACGCATGGTTCTTCGAAGTTGAAGAATGTTTCCGTTACGAGAAAAACTGAGACATGACGACTTTCTTGCGATACGTAGTTAGTGAAATGTTGATGTTTCTAAGAAAATAATAAGATAAAAGTGAAACGAGGCACGGAAGCACTCGGCAATTTTGTTCCATCGGTCTGTACAATGACGAACATGATACATACGAATGTACGAACATAGCGGAAAATGAGATATTGATCAACGTTGCTCCGCTATCGAGCAGAATATTCTGTCTCTGCGTTCAACAAACTACAAATTAGACATTAGACTTTCAGATGTACATGGCATGCTATAGAGTGTCATTTTATAGCACATTTCACATCAGCTTCTGCAGTTGAGAAATGGTCTCAAGCTTACGAGGAAGGAGAGGCAACGTAAAAATAGATAGTTCAGTAGGGCAAGCATGGTTGAAGGAGGTCAAATCGATGAAAGGGGACCAAAAAAGCAAATGGCAATGATTACCGCGGAAATACGCTTTGAATTTGAGTGAAATATTACTAGAGCACTGCAGTGATCAGACAATCCGTTCAGACGTTATGTTTTAATGTTTTGGTAACGCCATCGCATCACTGGATAGGGAAATTGCAATAAATATAAAACGATACAAGAAAATATAATGAGGATTCAATATATTTTCGTTTTTGTGTGTGTGTATAATGGAAAATTCGTAATTTCTTTTTGGTAAAATGAAAGAAAACTTTGCTTGCCTCTTTCAAAAGGCAAGGGGATGATCTTACCCTCACCATATGTCATTTACAAGTGGAAGGAATGTGTACTTTTCATAAGTTTTCTTATTTTCTTAATATTGTTGTCCTACTGTGACAATCATCATGACTTGTTGTAGTCTTCTTATCAAGCGATGTAACTTTTAAAATGCATAACTTTTGAACGGATTGTGCATTTTCCCTTAACCTGCAGTTACGCAATCCACATAATTTGGGTTTCATTCCCCTGTAAAACATTCTGAAGGAACAGCCATGAGCAGAGTCAAGTGGGAAAAAGTAATGGTCGATTTCCTAACACAATTCTCATCCCAAGAAATATTTGGGAGAATTAAACTTCGCCTTGTCATGTTGCCTGTATCTTTAGAGATGTCTTGCGGTCACATCGCTTCGTCTTCTGCACCGGGGCAGATATTATCTGTAACATGTCATCTCCATCTACAGCGGGAATGACTCAACATGATTGTAATAATGGTGAAACGTGAACTCATGTTGCGCGACAAGGACGTGTTATATTGGGCATGCCAGATTTCAACCGGCAATGGCGTGTTTCTGGTACGTCGCGCAGGCCCCATCGGCTCGAACACCAGCATTATGAAGCACACCCCTTCGTTTGCCGGGCTTTCATGATTACATGCCATGTTTATCCAACTCATTTGGCGCTTCACCAATGATATTTTCGTCCACGTGACACCGGGGCATATGATAATTGCATTTCTTGGTCTTGCTTGATTTCGAGCGTAGCCTGAGAAATGCGAAAACAACCTAGGTCTTATGGTTTTAAAGAGGTGGGTTTTGTGTGTCTCCGACTGTGTTTATATGACTCATCTCCCTATTTAGTGTGCTGATCCATACTCACTGAAAATCATGGAAAGTGACATTAACCCGTTGATTTTGCTACAACACGGATTTCCCATAGACACCTGCCCGAGTATACTCGGGACTCGTCCTCAACGGGTTAAACTCCATCTGACTTTAAAGTACTGACGAAAGGCGGATACATTTTTGGGAGCGATCTCAAGTAGGCTATCTATAGTCTGATGACCACTAATTTGGCTAACCTGAGGTTTCGTTAATATCACCCTCCCTATAGTATACTTGTATTTGTACGGAAGTATAGCATCATGTAATCTAAATTTCATAATGGTTTCAGTTTCAAGCAAATAAAGGTCTAGATTCACTGGTGACCATGATCTCGTCTTGGGGAGCAGACGATGTTGAGTAGTCAGCATCAGTCAAAAGCCTTTTCCTACGTGTCTTTCGGTTTCGGATACGATCTTAAAGCCACCAAATTTTCACCCATTAACAGAACAACCTGTCTACTACACTTACATCTCCAGTATAATGTGTTGATCGATATTTGCCTATTTATATATTATTTCCTTGTGTTAGCTGTTTCAAGTTTTTCTTTCTCAGCTAGTGGATTGGCTATTTCAAGTGCATTAATTGTAATGTGTGTGTATGCAGTTTGATGCTTGCATGTAGAAACGATGGAAAAAGTCATAACTAGAACAAAGGTTTTGACACTGACAGCATTATACAACCCGTTTGCCCAGTTCTGTCTACAGGGTGATTGTCATGTATAATTTGGATTTTTTTTTCTCCTTCCCGTACAAGGCAATCGAATAAATGCCTTATTCAAACAAAAAGTAAATGACGCAAATGAGAGAGGATGTTGCTTCTTAGGGACAACAGCAATAATCAACAGAAAAAAACATATGACGCGATCACGTGATAAAAGCAGGCCAGGGCTGGGATAAAGTTCCATGCAGCAGTAGTTGAGAGAGGGAAATCTAAACCCAGGACAGTCTTTCAGAGCTTCTAAATGCCGGAGTATCCCCAACAAAGTTTTTGTCAAAATATAACATGGTGATGATTCATTCATTCAATGATAATAACAACAATGTTGCAATTACTATTCATATCGATACATATTTTCGTCATTAATGTGTTGTTATGTGTAAATATATTCAAGTGTAGATGTTGTACGTTTACAAGCAATACTCAAATAATCGCTCGTTTGTTATCAAAGCAAGGGTCCAATTTATTAGTGGCAGTCTCATCATCACTTAAATTTGCTTGATGTTCTTTACAAAAACCAGAGTTGATAAACATTGTGGATCTTTATATTTTTGTTCTCATTGTCATTATTTTCACCATCATTATGATTATTGTTGTTCTCATCATCATGATCGTTATCAAATTGTATTTCAGCGGGAAAAAGAACAATTGTGGGTTATTGGATAAGACAATAGACTGTCAGTCCGAGTTCCCTGGTTCGAGTCCCCTGACTGCGGCGGTTGCGCCCCTGTAGGTAAGACACTTAATCCTCATCCTGCTTCCAAAGAAACCATGTGACAGAAATCAAATTACAAACACATAAAATCACCACAAGTACTATTTTGCATTATAGTCCTGCACATGCGCGTAATTGTGTCAAATATAAGATATATCATACTCTAAAAAATCCTTATGCAGACAATCAGCAGAGCATTCCTTAATACTAATCAACTACTCTGTATTAACTAAAACATGTACGCAACGATTGCAGAGATGCCAGAATAAGTTTGCTCGGCTGGCCTTAAATGCCGACAAATTTTCCTCTTCTTCTCCTCTCTTGAAAACGCTTCGGTGGCAATCAATCGAACAAAGACTTAAATACCAACAATGTATAATGGTTTACAAGATCTTAAATGACAGAGTGCCGGCTTATCTAAAACCACTCATTGCCATTAGACCAGTGTACTACCTCACAAGATACGCAGTCAACAGCCCCCTCTTTGTGCCTACACCACGGACAGAATACATGCGAACATCTTTTTCTTACCAGGGAAGTGCAATATTCAACACCTTACCAGTATTCTGACAAACTTGCCCCTCTTTTGAAAGATTTAGAAAATTATGCCGTCAATTGAGTTACACGTTTTAAATAAATATTGATTATGGTATAATGATTATTTATTGAATGTTTTAACAATTTTGTATTTTTTTTTTTACTGTTTGTATTGTTTTTTTTTTTTTTTTTTTTTACTGTTTGTATTGTTTGTTTTTTTCTTCAATGATTTCTTCTTTGGTTCCATTAACCCCTATTATGGTATTTTAAACTCAGTTTTATATTTTTGGTGTGTCATTACAGTAATTTCTATTACACAGTTTTTTTTTTTAATAATACATTTTGTTTATGCCGAATTCAGAATATATTTTAAGTCAGTCTCCATGGTCTAAAGTATCTTTTAAAGTTTGTATTGTTTTGCGTATATGTGTTATACTTGTATATGTTTTTTTTTTTTTTCAATGAAGTCTATTGTAATCCAATGTTTTTATTATGTATATGTACACAGGGCTCCCCTGGAAAGCAGTTGTGAAACTGAGGGGACTACCCTGTTTAAATATGACGGAATAAATAATAAAAGAAATTAGTCTGATATCGTCAAAATAACGTGCCTTTCTTTTTTTTTAATTGGACTGCTGTTCTGTTATGTATCCGAAGTTGTTGTTGTTGTTGTTGTTGTTGTTGTTGTTGTTGTTGTTGTTGTTTTTGCAGCAGCTTTTCAATAGTATTGCCGGAAAAGGATAGTGGAAGAGAAACTACATTGAGGAGATTTTCATGACAGGTATCATTCATTGTCAGTCTGAATACACGGTCATTCTCAAAATTATTTGAAATTCCTCGGATGCTGCACGAGAAAGAAAAACAAATGAAGAATATGTTAAGAACTTACTGTCAAAACTGAAGTGATAAAAGTTTTAAAAAGTTGACAAAATGAATTAGGATATGGCTGCTTGACAGAAGGGAAGCTAAATACGGAGGGAGGTTGTTCGATCGTGTCGCCAAAAAGGTCATCTTCTGTGTCTGTGTCACTCTTTCTTTCTCTCTCTGCTTGTTTCTCTGTACTTTTGATTCGTATTCTCTCATCCAGTGATTATTCCTCATCCATCACAACACACCACAAAGGAAAATGTAATAGATAAAACGACATGATTCTGAAATATGTTTAGTAATTTGTTTAACTTTGTGTTTAAGGAAACTGAAAAATAATCGTATTGAATTGCATGCAAGGAAAATATCGATAAACCGTAAATGCCAATAGCATGGTTCATAATCAGCATTATTCAGCATCAGCATTGTAACGTCTCTATTGACAGCTTTTTTCAAATTAATTTTTAAAAATAACAATTCATTTTTGTCTGAGCAAGAAATTGTTTCCAAGATGAAAAGCCTTGTTTTTTCTTTTCCTGTGAAACTGTGAGAAAAATAAAACACGCCATCTGCAAGGACAGAAAAGAAAATTAATGATGTAATGGGCTCGCACGTAGTATCTATAATTTTACATGAAAATTAATTCGACGGAGATTTCTCGTGTGGAGAGGAGTTGGAAGTAGGAAAGTGTGCCTGGTGTATCGGGTTTCACAGGGCAGGGGAACCTGATGGACGAGGGAAGATGAGATATCGTCCCTCTGAGGCCGCAGACAAAGCGTCAACCTCGGTCTCGATGTCAACAGCAGCCTCAAGGTCGCACGCGCGAATCGCGGAGGCGCGCGCATTTTACTGGGCAAGATGTTGGCGCGTCATTGCTGTGAGAGCTGATCATCGTCTGCTGATGATCAAACACCACATGATATCCTTCGAGTCAGACAGTAATTGCTTAAATAATACGATATGTTACCCACGCACAAACGAATCGAAGAAATGAATACAAGACCGCTCAGAAATATTTTCGAATCAAAAATGGAAAAAGTGTCCTGCGCAGACAAGAAATAATCAGAGGCTTGGCATCAAGACGTCATGCTCGTGTACCTCGTAATGCGTCATATCTGAGAGAAAAAAAAAATGAAGAAGTAATATCATAATTGGTGGTTTGCGCGACAAGCTCCCAACCCAAAAGCGTCTTTGCTCCCAACCGTAGTTCAACAGGGCGGCATATCATTCGTGGCACTGATGAAATGTGGCAGCCCGTGAGCCACAAATATTCTTCCTGGCAGGAAATTAGTTTTCACGGTACGTGCTCGGTGCTAATTCTCATACACACATTCTGTGTTTTCGGCGTTGTTCAGCGCTCTTGACTTCAACCACTCCCTTTCTCTTACATCAAGATTGACTTCATTCGTGTCTGTTAGATCAAGCTTTTCCTCTCGTCACTCTGTACTGCGCAAGGTACTTGTACCTTATCAATGAGAGGTGGCCTGTAATCAACCGCATGCACTGACGGGCAGCTCCAAATAAGCGCAGATGAGCACGAAACCTAATGCACACATTTTTGCAACATATATGTTTCGGAATAGGCGCCATTGCTTTCCTAATCAGCGATTGATATGGAATCATGCATACATACATAGCGTAGCCAATGAAAACAGCCATTATAGAAAATATGCAATAAAGCCCAGAAGTATGGTAGTGCTTGACATCAGGATAACAGCGTGGCGCTTGTAAACTTCTCTAGACTGTAGGGTCTACGGTTAAAAGATAACCTTGGTGGTGCTCTTCATCCGCTAGTAAGTAGGACATTCTATATTTTATTTGTAAATTCATGGAAAGTATTTATGAACATACTTTTGAGAATATGAGTTCGTTCTTTCAAAATGTTCTTGCAACAACAAAACAAGAACATTACAAACGAAACAAATCAAAACCGAACCAACCCATAATGTGTCACTTGAAACATCTGGTGAAGTATAGTTTGCCGTTAGCAAGCAGATCACCTCGTTGAGTGCGTGTGGTCTGAACATCTGGATCGATACAGACGAATATTCAACTCTAGAAATCATACTTCTCGTTTCATCATAGTATACCGTTCTACAATTTACTATTATATACCAAACTAAGCTGAACTTTACCATACTTTAATGACACTTTTAGCTGGATTATGTTGTTCAACATTATCAATACCAAGATAAGGGGTAACGACTGCATTGGGTTTGAACGAAGATAAACTTGTAAGTTACACAGTGGTAGCTGTCTTCGGACAAAAATTTGATAGTGCAGAACTTAATATCAGTGCTTGTTGTCATGACTGCTGGTAATTTCTTCACGTGTATTTATGGACGTCATTCTAGAAACCAATATGAGAAGACGTAGCCAAGGTGTAATTGCGGCAGTTTCGACAAACGACAAGTATGACAAGTAACTGTTTTCTGGAATGGTAGGCTATTTTACCGTTTAATATGGAGTAGTGTAAGCTTAGCACAACTTTTATTCAATATATACATGTACACGTGTTTAGAAAAAAAAATTGCCTCTTAAAGAGTTTCCCAAGAAGGTTAAATCTCATTTTCGGCTCCTCCTAAATATAGTCGAGCAAGAAATCGAACTATGTTCAGTGAAGTTAAATGTGAAACATGAATCCTTTTCAAATTCTCGAATTGCACTTTATTGTGGCTCGCGGAGTTGTCTTGCAACTTTATTACAGTCTTACCAAACAGCGTGTGAGTAGTCCAGTTCGCAGACAAATACCCTTCCATCCTCGCGAGGGGGAACGGTCGATAGCAGAAATGGCTCGCGACGCCTTTCCCTTCCATTCAAATTTCAAGATGCCTCTAAATGTCCTCTTCATCCGAGTGGTTCTTACATGTGTGATCCTTTACGGCATTGTTGGTTTGTTGAGTGGATAAATACGTCTTGAAGGCAGAAGAAAGTGCGTGGTGCTTGAGGATAGGACAAACCAAAGTACCAAACAACCTGCAGGAACGGTAGATGGTGAGAAGAAGGGGGAGAAGCGCAAGGAGTAGAGAGAAGATGAGATTTGAATGAGGGGGTGAGCTAGAAAGGGAGGTAAGTTAGGCATTGAGATGAGATAGAACGGGAGCTAAGATAAAAAAGGAGATGAAATAGAAAGGGGAATAACCTAAAAATTGAGATGAAATAGAAAGGGAGGTGAGATAAAGAGTCAGATAACTTAGAAAAGGAGATAAAACCGAAAGGGTTATGACATGAAAGGGATTTGTAAGTGAGTGGAAGATGAGAAAAGGGGGTGAGGTAGAAATGGGGATGAGATATAGATGGTGGTAAGATAGAAATTGAGATGAGATAGATATTGAGATGACATAGAAGGGGAAGATGAGATAGCAATGGAGATGAGAATAAAGGGGTTGAGATTGAATTGGAGATGAGCTGGAAAAAAGATGAGATAGAAAAGGAGATAAAATAAACAGGGGCGTGAGATGGAAAAGAAATTGAGATAGTGTGCGGGACGAGATAGAGAAACGATTATAGAGAGCGTCATGAGATAAAGCAGTGTGAGGGCAAGGCGCCAGACGCTTTGAATGGAAAAGAATACAATGAGAACTGAATGCCACATTAAAATAAGTTTTCTTCCTCATGGATTAATTGGTAACCAAACGTTGCTACAATTGCCAACTTCATCTCTTCTTACCACGCTTATACTGACTTTGACTTAGAATATTATATAAACGGACCGCGAGGTGAATGAAATCACTTAGTGTTTGACGTATCATAGTTAAGTCGGGGAGCTCTGCATTGCGACTTTAGCCAGAGTATTGAGTAAATATCATTAGAGCAATATAAGATGAATATGTAGTTTCAGCGATACGTGTCTGTCAGGGCGCCACTTATTTTTATCAAAATATCGAGTTATCCAAACGGTCTATTAACAAAGATTATAGCGGATTGACATAAATAGATATAGTAATCCAAGAACGAATATTACAGCCTCTTATAAAGCCATTTCATCATTGCTACCTTCAATTTGCAAATTGGGCATTAATATCATCTTAAACTAATAAGTAATGACGTCTATTCTTCTAGAGTTTTCTGAAGAGTAATGAACCATCATCTCTCACACATGTTCTACATATGAAATCACTGTATAATTGCCAACTAATAGTTGTAAAAGTGTACAATTCCAGTCATATGAAATTATCGAAATGAATTTTAATTTGAGAATAATTATATACTACAAGCAGAGGACTGTTGCACAGAGCGCGAACCACAGCCGTAATTAACCTGATGCGTTAGGTCAAGGCACTTCGGACGAGTCTGCAACCTTTCTGCCAAGGAAGCTGGGCGCGTACGGCATCGTTGATTTCGTCTAGGGGATTTATGCAGGCGACATTTCGGTGATTATTCGGTGGAAAATACGAGTTTGATGCTCTGTTTGCCATGAGGCACGAATCTAACACGCATTCTAATTCATTCTACTTCTTGCGGATCCATATACATCTCTCACTCGTGCGTCGTCGGGATGTCGAGAGACTGCCAATTCTAGGCCGATACTTTAAAATGGAAATTCCGATAATATTGCTTGCATGTCCCAAGGCTAAAGATTAGAATCATATGATAAAAGTTAAAAAAGGAACATCAATATCGTAACATGGAACTTTAAATTACCCACTGTTCCAAAACAGAAATAATATCAAAGTAAGATTGTTAGCAGCCTGCAGCAGAAAAATAAAGGGCATTTTTATTTTCGGTCACATGCATTTACATTCCGGTCTATGTCCCTTGTGATTCCCTCGTCTGTCCGTGACACGATTACATTGATAATGCAACGTGAGCTATCCCGCGGGCTATGGACGCGCGCTAGTATCTGGATTCACGATGTATTTCCAGGTCTGATGGGTCTCATGGGATATCATAGCTCCATAGCATTCGCCCTCCACACTCTCATCTCATCCGTGCGTGTTTCGGAGGTGGCAAAAACAGCGCGTGGATTGCAAGCATGGCTGCTGTCACGGGGTCGTATCACACCCAGCGATTGTGACACCTGCCACGTGATAAAATAGACCGAGACTAATCAAGAAACTGGAATAAAACTTACTTGGAAATTTATTCCCAATGATTTTAACAAAGCGTCGTTAGAATCAAGCCGTTTGTCCAAACTGTTCATGAACAAATCTACCAGCAAAACATCTTTACCGATAGACAACCCTAGCTAAACTCACTTCGTTTCTCTGTAACACCAGTAAAAGCATTCCGAATTTCTCTCTCTCTCTCTCTCTCTCCTTCTCTTTCTGGAATGCATCGTGTATACATCTGCGGATAATAATCTCTAGCAACAGTCTAGTTCACTTGTTTTAGCAGTTCCTTACACCCTCAAAATCAAGAAGAAGACAATATTAAATGAAGGCTTTGTAGTATCGGGTACATGGCTGACGACAATTTCTATGTCTTACAAAGAGTAACATTTTTTTTTTTTTTAATTAAAGTTGTGGTGAACTGAGGTGAAAATCCATGTGCCTATCATGGCGAACGTGAATACAAACCATGAGTGACACGTTAATATCTTATCCCTAGGTCAAAAGAAACTGAAAAATGGAAATATTATGATTTCCCTTTAAAAAAGAAAAAGTTTGGCACTTGCTAAGAATCAAAAGTTGTCTAGCTCAAGTACTAGACCTACTTGTCCGCATTTCTCAGTCCAAAGAAGATCTTGAAATTTGAAACTTTCCCCCCAAAGAGTGGTGCTATTTGAACTAGAATTGAATGTGTCTTTGAATACCTCATCTCTGGCACTCTCGACCGTAGCTATACATCGAAACGCCTTTTTTTTTTTTAATTCCTCAAATCTAATCATGATTTTCTCGTATATTTCAACTTCTTACCGTTTTAAATGCTATAGTGATGGAATCTATTAAAAGCAAACTTGTTACGCGCATAGGTCCCGGTCAAGAACTGAGTGTAAAGATCGAGATAAGGAGCACGGATACAACATAGGATCAGAGTATAGAAAACAAAACGAAAAGAAAAAAAAAATGCTCGGGGATATAGCATATTCTTCTCAAATCTGATCTTAGTTTTCTCGTATATTTCAACTTCTTACCGTTTAGATGCTCGAAAAATAAGACGGAACCTACTTAAAAGCAAGCTTGTAAAGCGTAGGTCCCAGTAATGACCCGAGTGTAAAGATCGAGATAAGGAGCACGGATACAACATGGGACCAAAATATAGAAAACAAAACGAAAGGACAGAAATACTCCGGATATATCATTTTTTTTTTAAGTAGACCAGGAAAACAAATAAACCATATGCTGCAGACGGATTAACAGTTTTTATAGCAATGTTGACCGCATTGTGTAATAGTGCAATTTGGACAAGTGTAGAAAAATATACATTTGGGGCCTCGGAAGAGAAGGGCGGGGGGAATCTTGGGAAGAAAAAAAAAAACATATACACGTACTTTATAACAATTCAAGAATGATCTATCAGCTTTGTGCTAAGTTCGAAAGAAAGTCTGTCAAAGCCTCTGATACTCTAAATCTTGTAAAGTATGGTAATTTGTAAAAGAAAACGAAATCAGACAATCGGCAACTCCATATAGTGTTCTCCTTATGGCAGTCAACATGTTATAATAATTATCATCATGATTTCATCTTTTTTTAAATGTTTGCTAGTAAAAAGAGAGTGGAGGCGAGTGCTTCTTGTTAAGACCGGTCATGACAAAGTCATCGTAATCATACAGTAGTGATGAAATAGTTACAATTCGTTCGGAAGGTTCGTTATTCCGCGGATTTGTAAATATGAAAATTAAAAATTGGTCCTTTAATCCGAAGGTTCGTTAAGTCGAAAACAAAGTAAGGTTCGCAATTCAGAAGGTTTGTTAAGTATGAACCATGTTAAAGAACTTAATGTCATTTTCGGATTAACGAATACATGTATTTAGGTAGGTCCTTTACGGAATTTGTGCGCTTCAGAATAACGGACCTAGTTGGAATAGTGAACCTTACTCCATTTTGGATCAACGAACCTCACAATTAACGAACATCACCCAATGAAACGTAGACCCACTATGGCATGGCTGCCATACATCATTTGAAATGATTTTGCTTTCTGGAAAATTGTGACCACTTCAATATACGTTTCAGTTTCTTCAGTCATGATTTTTTAATATTTTTTTTTTTGGTCTTAATATCATGCGTAATGTATTATTCCGGAGTTTTTTATAATGTCGTATTTAATTCTTTTGTTGTTGTTGTTGGTGATATCACATTTGTATGACTATCAATCATTTCGCTTTTTTGTTGGTTTACATGTGCTTTCAAAAATTGTGAGTTCCTCATCCAATCCTGCCAGGAAATCCGGCAACTGACTTTTAGGGACAACCTGTAAGTCACCGTTACACTAGGAAGGCTTTCATTACGACTATGGCGATCTCTGAAAATTTCGCAAAGCATGGCAAAATCTCCCTCCAGCTTCATTTTCGTTCTTTTCTGTCTTGTTCTCTCTTTTTTTTTCCGCCTGCGAGGTAATTACACTGCAACTTCTCTGTGATCTTCATGCGCTGAAGGCAATAACGATACGCTGATAGTACGATGGTCCCGTCGAATTTCCAGGCCGATGAAGATGCGCTGCTTCTGATGTGATAGAACAGATCGTATTATGAGATTCGTACGCTTATCAAGACCCGAACTGCAGCGGTACGACGAGCGAAGCGACTGTGATACGTTCATGCCGGGCTCATGCTACGATCGTAATCGATCGGGATATAAATCAGGGCACATGATTGAGTTTCTTCAGTCAGCTGCCGTATCAAACCAAAATGGATGTCCAGAATATGGTTTCACTCCTACATCTTAGTTTTCTTCAACTACACCAGTTTGAAGTTGAATACGAGGAAAGAAGGAGGAGACGGATTCTAACTAGATTGGGGGTATGAGTCTGGTTGTCCTTGGTCTCCCATCCTGGCCCACATCTTATTGTAAATGACTGGGTTGTCCATTAGCCACTCTACCACGTTTTCGTTCTGCTGGTCACTGAGATATATGATCGCCTCCTTCCTCTTGGATGTTGGCTCTTCAGCAGCAATATCTTCTCCATCCTCCACCTCCTCCACAAACTCTTTCTCTTCCTGCATCGTGAGCTGAAGAGTGTCTCCAGCAGCAGCCTTGGCCACAATCTTGATGCTGAAGCAGCATCTTAATCCCCTATGGCCACATCATCAAGGCGGCAAGACTTGGGGTCCAACAGACCCAGCTCGGCTGCTCTGTTATTTCTGATCCCAGTAGACCTACTGTTCCTCTTAAAAGGCATGGTTTAGAAGTTCATCTGGTCAGTCGCAACAAGAAGGTCTCCTTGGCCGCAACCATCGCCGCGGACTATCAAAGCAGTGCGAATGGTCATTGCCGTCTGATCATCAGTAGTGCAGCGCGAACGCCTGAAGCGGGAAGCATGGACATGGGTCGTACATTATGACATCCAGAGAATGTAGCGTTGTGGCGGAAGTGGCTTCAAGCTTGCTAAACGCAAGACGATCGCGTTGTAAATGGAAGCAGCCTGGTTGTATCGTCTGAATGATAATAATAGTCCTTAAAACAGCGGCGATCGAGCAGCTTTCAATGCGCTTGATGCGCGCTTTAGGCGTAGCTACAGCGTTAGAGCTACAAAATATTCCGTTTCTGACGCTTCGAGAGGCGATTGTGATGTACTCGTATACTCTGACACCTCTGAGCTCTCGCTGCGGAAGTTTTAAACATGTTCAAATTTTTCAGCCGCCAGGAAAATGGTGGAAAACCCTGACGCTGCAGAAACGCTCAAGATATGATGGAGAAGATTCGAAATATTCAAGCCACGATCTGACACGGAATCAATAGCGGAATCGTCGTCTAGTAGGATGGGGATTTTATGAAGGCGCCCGATGTCCTGGTCAGAGACTCGGGCGTGATTTGGGCGACTGAAATTCCATTCTGTGTTTAAACTCCACCTTTGAGTCAGTCTATTTCAGTGAGCATGTAATTGCAATTAGAACCCTCAATGTTCGTAATCAGTATATTGGGTCATGTGACAAGTATGACTCAATCAGAGAGCGATTATGCTTTGAGTCTACGCAAATGAACAATAATATCTTGTTTGACGAAATTGTTTCATTAAGAGTAGACTGAGTGTATGCAATAAAATAAATCGTTAAAGACACTTTTGGACGCTCCAGAATGACATGATTTGAAATATTCTGCTTCCAACGAAATGTGCACAAGGTATAATTTACAGTTTTCCATTTCACGAGACCATATCTATTAGGTAGAATACGGTGTAGTGTTTTAAAGCGATGTTGTTTCACGTTTGTTATTTTAAGTTTTCGAAATATAATTTCAAAGCATCTTTCAAATTAAAATCAATGTTAAGATCAAAATTCTCTTCTCTGCATCTTTCAAATTAAAATCAATGTCAAGATCAAAATTCTCTTCTCTGAATTCTAATACAGTTGAGCCACTTTTCTTACAGGCACATAACTTAATGTAAAATTGCTTCCATTTTATAATCTTACAAAATCGTTGCCATTTATCTTTTTTTTTTTTGCAATTTTGTCAATGATTGAGTATCTACTGAAGTAAAATCTTAAAATAGTCTTAAATCATATTCGTTGTATTCATCATCATTTAACGAAGAGTTATTCATTTTCCATATTTCTTTTCCTCTTCCATAATGAAAGGTTGTTCATCCAATAGCGTGATGGTACTATGATCACACTTTATAGAACTTATTTTATTTCCGTTGTCTGAACAAAGGGTAAAATAAAGTCTGTTATTGGCCTATAATCTGGACGAGAAAATACTCAGCGTTAAGTGATGCCAAGTGTATAACTTTCTTAACGGGAGGAGCTTTCTCCAATTCTCAGCTGAATTCAGCTGAAAGCGCTTTTGCAATTTCTGTAACCATTCGACTTGTTTATGCGCGTAGTACACACCACGAGTACCAAGCAAATGACTTGTACACAATTTCAGTCTCCTCCTAATATCAATAATCGTTTACCTTCTTTATTCATTTGAACAATTCTGGGTAAAGCTGCTCTTTTTGTCAGTACGTTTGGTGAGGGCACAAAACTTTTACATGAGAATTAGCCACCATCTGCTCATAATTTTGTTACTCTTCATTCAAAAATTAGCAAAATGCTCAAGTGGTTCAGTAGATATACTTTGCATGTGAAGATGTGGATACCTTTTGAATCGTTAGAAGCATGATTGAAATATTAGTAGTAGTTACTGTTTTTACTCTGAATAACACTTTCAAATCAGTGGTTAAAAAGGTTTCGTGTAACATTACAACATCTGACTTTAGATGATTTATCCAGAAAGATATTTTCTTTCTTTTCTGCTCATCTCTGATTCCTCGTACGTTTAGAGTCAAAGGGTCATATGTTTTGTTTTCGTGCACACGTCATTATTATGTTGTTTAATAAAAAAAAAAAATCTATCCAGTTTTTTTTTCTTGAATACAATATTGACTTACACAGAATAAGTGTGGTTTCAAATATCAAAACGGATTTTGCTTTGATGTGCGCATGTTTAGTATAATCATTATCGATTTCGTCTTTATCATTCGCTTGTTTCGTGTTTTCTGCTTCTTTGATTCCCTCTTTTCCATTCTGATTTTTTTTTTTGTTTAACCGTCTTTTTCTTGACTTTAAGATCTGCACTTGGTGAAAAAACGTGATCAGGTTTCATGTGCAAGGGCTGTGCAAAACATGAGCTGAACACCTCCCCCCCCCCCCCCCAAAAAAAAAGGGGTCGCTGAATTCATATATCGAGCGGTTTTTTCATAAATATATCATTCCATGATGGAATTAGTATCTACATGGACTTTGGTTGTCGGAGAAAGCATTAAAAACTTCAACAAAGAGATTGTAACCATCACTACTACCATCAAGCACCACCACCAGTTAACCGCCCCCCCCCCAAAAAAAAAAAGTAAAATAAAAATAGAAATGAGGAAATGGCAAGATGTGGGAAAACATTTTATGTTGGCTATTATTCTTAGAGGATATCTTTATTTGATATCGCCAGACAGTATCCATGCTATCTACTTCCACTTTGTGAGAACTTTCATATCACTTTTATACACAAAAATCATTCATGCAATGTCATCACACTTTCAAATTGAAGTCACAATAGACTAAAAAAATCCATTCATTATATCCTCATAGATTTGTTTCCTCCCAAAATTGTCTTAAAGCTATCAACTTTAGTCTAAGGGAAATCGGATGATAGTGTAAATCAGAAACTTCGGCAATAAAAAAAGGAAAATAGATTATCTCTAAGGAACATAACAGAAAAAGGAATTGAATGATGTTATTCAGTACCATGAAATAATTGACTGTAATGTTGTAATGTTCCCGATTTCAGTACCCTGATATAGCTTCAACATCAACAACTTCCGTATTGTTTGATATAGAAGCGTTTCAATCAGTATGACTTTTTTGTCGAACTTCAAACTTGATGGAAAAGCTAACTTCTCTCTCTCTCTCTCTCTCTCTCTCTCAGTGTTAAAGAGAGTCTTTTTCGAACTTCCAACCTTATGAGGGACAGTTCAACATCACTATCACGCATTTAACGAAGATACACAAATACGCAAACCCCCAAATATGCCGTATTGACAAGTTGAGAATGTATGTTTAAGTGGTGATGGTGATGATAATAAAATGAATAGCAAAACCAAGAAACCAAGAAAAGGATAATTGTAAAATACAGGTCTATCCGAGAGCAAATTATATTGTTGAATAAAAGTGACGCTATACTGTTAAAGTGTGTGCTACACTCAATTTCTCAATGCTCAGCAGAGAAATTTACATTGGCGTGTGTAATAAACAGGGTTCCTCGGACGAATGAAAAAAAAAAGGCAGGGAAAAGCGAGATCTCTTCTGGATTCGGCAGCAGTCAAGCTTCGAAGGGGTATCGTTTTGCTGGCTCTAATGGAGACGGGATTTGGGGCTCCCCATAAGTATTGGGTAAACCCCGCTCGGTCCACCCGGCAACCTCCTCACGTAATCCGGGCATTGTTTACCGAATATTGCCTTCCATTCTTCGTCTTCGAAACCAAGTAGGTGATTGATCATTACGCGGAAATTTGAGAGAGGTTCTGGCAGGGGGCGAAAGAAGCCATTGATCACTCTGGACGCCTTACCGGTCCTTGCCCGTTCCAATTTTGCTAATGGTCGATTGGGTTCTCGTGCAGGTTGGAGTGTAGACTGATTTGTCATAGTCGAACCTGTGAAAAGTTTGCTTGAAAATAATCATCTACCTTATTAGTACTGCACAATCCTTCACTTCCATAAACACAATAAAGTTAGTGATCCTCCCGTGAATGAATGTTAACCATGAATCCCAAAGGACATCTCCCGTTTCTTGTAATGTCATCGAGATCGCTGATGTTAGCTTTAAGGTCAGGGTAAGGCAGTGATTTGTCTCTAAAAAGACATAAAACTGGCCATATTTTACCGCATTTCCGCACTTGCTAATGGTAGATAGATATCCACCTATATAAATTGAATCATAGTGGCATCAAACTTTCAAAGAGAGGGCTCTGGAGTGGTTCTAGCAGTACATCACGAAGAGGAACCAGTTTATCAAGTGACGCAGTCAATAGTGTCAATAGTGACCTCCCCTAGGAAACCATCTTGGACCTCTATTATATTATGTGTCTTTTACATCAATGATTTTCCAAATCTTTCTGACAAGCTTTTGTCATTATTTGCTGACGATTCAAATGTTGTTGTTGCTGTTGTTGTTGTTGTTTCCCACTCTGATTCAAATGTTAAGATAGACTACCCGAATCAGAATTGAATGGATAAGTGGATTCAAGAGAAAAAGTTTTCATCATTAAATCTACTTAAAACAAAATGTGTGTTTTTCAGTAATATATCACATAATTTACCTACTAATATTTCAGATAATAGCAAAATAATTGTGGAAGAGGTAAATCCATCAAGATTTTACGGTGAAACTTTGAATACTAAACTCTCTTGGAACAGCTCATTGATAGTTTATGTCGAAGGATTTACCGGAATATAGCTGTTAGATGAAATTAAAACCTGTTTCCCAATACAGACTTTTTTTTTCATGCTATATTCTGCTTTACTTGTACATGTTGTACATGTTGAATTTTCTGGAGTATGCTTGCTTGGGGCAACACATTATTCCGCGTATTAAGACGACTTCATTTTACTCTTACTGATACTTCGTATTATCTGTAATTTTTCTTCCAAATCACACACAATTATTTTCTTTAGATAAATGATTTAGTCTGCTGTTACATACAAAGAATTACTTCAACCCGTCGACAGGCTTACTTCAATCTACTTACGCCTACCACAAATAACTGAAGTGTATACGAATTGGATCATCTATCTACCTATAACAGAGCATATTTTGCAACTACGCTAGAGATGAGATATGATTATTAAAGTTTATGTTCTGCGGCATTTTCACACTAACATTGTGACAACGACCCGTTCATATTGAATCGATGGTATTTCAAAGCAAAAAATTTAGAATGTGATTCTGCGGAGGAGGTCACATCAAACTGGAATGCGAGAGAGGGGTCGATAAAATAGAACACGTCCGACCACACCATCAAACAAACAGACAAATAAACAGAAAAAAGAGCTGGGAAGAGTCAAAAAGTAAATGCAAACTACGGAAATAGTTTCGAATCTATTAGCGATAAAACGATTACATATACCATTATTACATCAATCAAGACCTTGTTTTATACGAAACTTGTCATCAAGGGATTGAATTTAAAAAGGAAGGAACAAATGACAGAGAGGCTGCCCTCGATCTGCCACAGAGGATTTTTTTTTTTCCTGACCATGGTAGGTTCAACGTCTGGAATGTTAAAAGCAAGCGATGCATAATGAATAAACTTCCCTATCTAGGAGGCATGGAGACATCTTTAGCCATTCCTTGCAGCTGCTGTTGTTGGGTTGCTTTTGTTTCAGCGATTTTAACATCATGTTGATTTGACTCTAAACCGCCCTTGTCTAAATGACCGACAAATGGAAGAAAGAACGTGAGTTTGATCCTACCCGGCACTTACTCCCTAGACTCATTGTCAATGACCAAATGTCGTAAAATATCATTTGTCATCATGCGTAAGGATTTCTAATCGATCAATTGGTAGGTCAATCGATACATTGTTCAGCTGTTTTCATGCTATTTATGGAGCCACTTAACTTCCTTATGTCCACGACGCCAGTTACATGCTTCTTAGATTTTTTGCTGGAAAGATTTTTTTTTTTCTCTCTCTCTGAAGATGTTTTTCCCCTGTTCTCTTCGTTTCCCCTGACGTTCACTTCATGGAGTGTGTAGAAAAGACTGGACACTTGTGCACAATAAACCATCGCTGCATGTAGCCCTTGCATGGTTGTTTTGATTTTCATATTAAGACCTTCTATCATTGGGTAACGTATTTGTGTTTTAGATCTTCAAGTGAGGTACAGAAGATGTGTTGTCTCCGTTGTCCAATCAAGACACCGATTAAGACTCTTTATTTTGTTTTTGTAATGTTTTACTGATTCCACATATCCTCAAACAATATAATTCATAACAATCAAGATATAACAAAATAAACATGGTTCAGCAATATGATATATCAATGAAACGAAGTTGTGCTGTTTTTTCCTTTACCACGATATGCCTATTAACACCTAAACTAAAAAACGTAAACCACTCAAGCACATGGAATCTATTCATGGATTGATTCGAATTACACAGTGGTTCTATCCCTTGTCTAATTCCTGTGTTACTCCCTTACCCATCTTCCCTCAACCCCCTCCTCCTCCTCCCCTCCTCCCGCACCGTGGACTTTTGGCTCCGGACTCTTCCTCGTTGGTTACTATACCTGAGGGTTTTCCCTCTATACTTGAATGGATACGAACCTCTTCCCGTCATTGATACATTTTTCGTTTCCGCTAATTTGTCTTTTACAATATTTTTTTTTTAATTTCATAATAGTATGAAGGTGTCTTTTACGGTCTCTGCTTTTGAAAATCAAATGTTTGACAAGAATTAAGACGTGATTTTAGCAGTTACCATGATTGATGTTGTCCTTTATTGTACTTCTCCATTACGTATTTTCTTTCCAAATGCAATCCCTTAGATCAACACAATCCTAAACTTTCTCACGTGATTCCCGAATTGATTGCGCCCGCACGCCAGAACCAAACATGTTCAGTGAGTTTGCATGTTTCTAGGAAAAAACGGATATACATATAAAGGACCGATAAAGAGAGAGAGAGAGAAAAAAAAAAGAAGGAACAAGATAGGGATTTAAATAAGACCGAAGAAAGGAACAAAAAGAAAATATAAAAGTAGGGACTTACAAGTAAATATGGAGAAAGACATGCTTTGGCAGAGAGGGAAGAAAAACTGTAGGTAAAAAAAAAAGAGAATAAATGAGAAAGGGAAAAGCCAGGAAAAGACAAAGAGAAAAAGAAGTAGAGGCAGAAACAGAGGTAGAGGTATAAAATAAATAATGCAAAGAAAAATTGTATTCTCCGTACGAACAGACATCGATATTTGGTTCTCAAAGTGGAGTGATACCTTGAATTTCAATCGAATTTCAATCGATAGTAACCAATGTGCCGAGTTAAAGTCGCAAGTAAAGCGTCTGCGAAAATCCCCTCAGGGTATTGATCTTAATGACTGTCCGGTAAATGACCCTGTTTGATAAACCCTTCTTTTCTTGGAAAGAATGTATAATAATGTACACACACAGGAACACACACACACACATACACACACATACACACACACACACACACACACACAAATACACACACACTCTTGATATGGTAAACAAATGGATTAATCGATAAGAATAAATAGAATTTTCTTACACATGCAAATAAATCAAATTAAAAGTAACTCTGAAATATAACATCACAGATATACAACTTTATTGAATTTAAAAAAGAAGAAGAAATTTCTGAAGCTTGACTTGAAAGAGGTTATGTTACGGAAATCTAGATTGTTTGATATATAGACATCAAACAGAAAATAACTATCTGTATTTTCTGAGTTTTCTCCCTTTATCTATTCTCTTATTTATTCACTTACATGTATTAGTAAGTTTACTCAATTATTTTTTCATGTCATGATTTATTCAACCCTATTAACTTTCGCATTTGTTTTTTCTTCACAAAGAATGTTTGAATGTGCAAACTGTATTCGATGTTAAAGGATGGTACAGTATTGGTGGAGATGAAAATTGGGCTTCAACCTTAAAGAGGAATTCAAAGTTTATTTAATAAAAATCAGGTTTGGAAGAGCTGAAACAAAAACAAAGTAAAACAAAACGATCGTAATGAAATGTGGATTCCACACTGTTTTGGATATCTCGGCCATTTCAAAACCAATTTTCATCAAATAAACATAGAATCCCTCTTGGAATTACATGCTCTTTCATATTTCGTGAGAGGTTTCTCACTATCTCACAAAAAATGATGAAAACCTGAAGTCAAGTCTCAACCAAAATTATACGATCCCTTTAATGTTTGTCTTTGTGTATGTATAATTATCGCACCATAAAGATACAGTGCACTCCCGTTATAACGAGCATTGTTATTACGAAATTCCGGTGACAACGAATTAAAAATTCAGGCGGCAACATTATAATCTCCTTGCTTTTTGGTGATTATTTTTTCGGTTATAACCCGGCGTTATAACAAAATTTCGATGTAACAAGAGAAGACTGCCGGTCCTGAGGACTACGTTATAACGGGAGTCCACTGTACGGAGGGAGAAAGAAAGGATACTGTGAACATAAGGAATAGGTTAATAGTCGAGCGTATTTTGTGCTCACTTCTGTAAAAACAACTACCTGTCAGCGGTTGTCCCTTGTTAGTGGAGTTGGTGTGTATTGTATGGGTGGGCTTGAGTCAGCAAAAACAAAAAACAAAACAAAACAAAACAAACAAGAAAACACACACACAAATAACTTGAATCAGAACTGTCCATGTTAACTGCGTATCAAGTAAATGAAAGAATATCTGTGTCTTACCAGTTGTTATTATTGTCATGGAATTTTGAGGAAGAACGTAGGGCCTAATACTAGTTATAACAAAAATCCCTGTCCTTTGCTAAATGTCATATATCAAAAGCAGGCAACACCACACCTAGAAATCCATTATTACATGCCTATAGTAAAGAATTGTTCCCTTCTGTTCAGCAGCCACATCCTACTAGGAGTTGACTTCCTCTTTTTAGACCACGAGGATACCAGTACAATATGTACAAATATTCCTAGCGAAAGCCATTGACATCTCCTTGATTAAAGAAGAAACTCTCCCTTCTGTTGCCCTTTACTCCCCTTTATCTTGTATCCTTCACGCTCTTTTGTCGCTTACTATTTTTCTGTCTCACTGTTCTCTGTTTGTATTTCTTTCTCTCTTTCTATCTTTTTCTTCATCACAACAGAATAACCTCTTTCCTTTCAAGTGCAATGAAATAGAAGAGAAACCTAAAGTCACGATTTGAGTAACTAGTTCAGATCGAGTTAGTTGAGCTGGTCAGCTCTCTGTCGAATCAAAACCTCAAGACACGCCTTGATGAAGAGAGTACTCTTCTTAAATTGCTCGGAACGTGGAAGTAGTGTTAGCAAATCGGAGACATCTTAAGAATCATTGTCCTCGAAATCAGTAACCAATCCTTTTTAAAGGACAAATCGAATTGTTTGCTTTAAAATCACATCATTTGTTATGCAAAAAAGAAATGTTCGAGGCTTTCTTCTTTTTACATAGAGGAAATCGTAACACGTAAAAATCTCAGCATTCATTGCAATGAGCAGGTTCGTGTCCACAAAATAAATTCTCACAATGTCTATATTTCAGAATATGTACAATTTCAAGGTTAGTACTGACGTATAATGTGCATCATATAGAATAATGAACAACCACAGGAAAAGTGTCTCTATTCTGATATTGTAAATCATTATTGGAGGGCATCGAATTTCGAAAGGAAGGGCAAAAAGTCTTGTTATCCGAGCATGTACATGTTTTTGTCCAAGTTAAAGCTAAAACAAAATGTACCTCTGTTTATAATAAAGAAAAGTAAATGTGATATTGTCAATTAAAAAAAAAAACTTGTTTTAATATCTCCCTTTGTACGAAAGTAGCATACTGTTGGTATGGACTTGAACAGTTTTCAGCATTCACTTGTAGACCCAGTTATCAAGTAAGTGTCGTACGTTTCATTTAAAAATAATTTTCGTTCTGCTTCATAATATATATATTTTTTTTCTTTTCAAAGCCTTCACACACTTTAGTATTCAATTACCCATGCATTGGAAACATCCTGCGTGATTCCAACGGCAATACTGTTAGATCGGACGTGAGTGGTAATCAGTGTCATAATAGTAGTGGTGTCTGTACAGTCATTGTGTGAATAAAATGACACATAGAAACACACAGTATCTGTCTGGCATTAAACGTTTGGGAAAAGTATATTTGTTGACTCCCCACAGGCTATGAACACGTGAAAATGTGAAACAAACAGAAGATAGTTTGATTTTCTTCAAACTTCCATGTACTTTTTTTTTAGGGGGGGGGGGGGCACTACTCTTCCTTTCGGCAGTGATATGTTGACATAGTTACGATGTTTCTGCGAGTGCATTAAGAACTGAATTTTCTTTGGCTTGCCATGTCATTCTTTTTTTTTCTCGATCATTTAAAAGCTGTCACACAGGATTTGCATTACAATTTGAATGAACTCACAAATCTTTCTGCACGCATACCAACGGTACCATCTGCATGCTTACAGGGAGTGAAAAGAGATGATTTCCATATAGATTGAAACGTCCCTAGGATGCTGGACCCACAGTGTTATGAGAATGAATGATGATGGTTGTTTCTATGGATATCCTAATGCCGCTATAATCCCGTTCGTTATTCCAATATATCTTCAAATCTCCATACCTTCGTCGAGGCAAGGACCGAACTCTTCACAACAAAAAGGGAAGCAAATCCTGGCAACCAATCTTTCCCCGTTAATAGCAGGATCTAGGAAACAACAGCTCTAAGCTACAGCGTGCCTATCTGAGCAACGATATGCTATACAGGGCGCATGCCGACGATACTTTTAGTAGGGGCAAACTTTTAAATTTCATTAAGAATATCCGAAAATTAGGTTTTGTTCCACACTTAGAACAGGACAGAAGTAACGATGCTTTATATATTATAGGTTTTCAGAAGAGTGGTCGCATCGTGATAGCTTGCTGCTGAATCTACAGTAGATAATTGCTACAATATTACATACATTCCAGACTGGGCCATATTTAGCATTACGAACGGGTCAGCCGGTGACATCTTAAACTGTAGGTGAGTCTCGCCATATTAACCAGCAGGCATGATTTTATGTCTGAATTTAAATTTTGACAAATTTTCTCGACCTCTTTTTGTTTCAATTTCCAACGCCATGTGTAGATTAATTCTTAAAGTAGCAGTGCAACATAATCCAAAAAATCCTCAGTAATGAACTTGTAAAATCTTCAAATAACCTTTCTGTTTCGTTTTACAGAAGAAGATGATAAATATGTATTTGATCTCTTTCACCTGTATCGTGTCCATCACCGCAACAAATATATATATATATATATATATATATATATATATATATATATATATATATATATATATATTAGATGAGCCAGTCAAGAAACCAAACAGGGGAGTTTTGTCTCTTTATCCGCGAAGTATAAAGAGCTATGACGACCAATTTTTCGGATATTACTCCATCTTCACTTTGAATGATACATTTGACAATTCATTCTGCGCTTGGTGAGAACAGACTGAGACCACAGAGATGCGAGTGACTATCGAGAGCTCAAAAGTTATAAGTTATGATTTTCTATACACCAATCAACAAAGTCGAGAATCAGTGCCTGAAGAATGAGGAAATGAAAAGAGAAATATATTGTTCCATAATATTACGTACAAGCAGATCTACGGTAACCAGAATAGCACGTAGTTCCAGTAAACAATTCATCAGAGCGTGTAACAGCTTGCAAATATGACCAGGGCGAGGTCCCTATTACGTCATAAAAACCTTTGAATGCGATTGGTTTGAAATGGAGTTTACAGCATCTCTGCGGGTGAATGCATAAAAACCGTTCCGATAAACCGTTAACAATTCCGGTTGCGACCGCATGGTTCAATCCTAGTGTGAACAATCACATTGGAGTAGCACATGGACGATCGATTCATTTCTACCGATCAGGTGCAGACAGCAGCCCGTTCCGTGGCTCGTACCGGATTCGGTGTGACAGGGCCTTAACGAAGACGAGAGCGCTTTTTTGCTAATAGGTGAAAGTAGTGACGGTCGCACCCAGCGGCTCCTCCGGACAGATATCTTGATTCTCCCCTGCCCGCCTGCACTCAATTTCAGTCGATACTAATCAATCATGGAGTCATTATTCCATCCAACGCTGATGTCCCGGTGCTATAAGATCGTCAATATTTGCCAACGTACTCGAAGATGCATTCCTTCTTTTTTTTTGTCCCCATGAGAAAAGAAACCAAAAAAGAGAAAGAAATAAAGAACGGAACAGAATGAAACAAAACAAAACAACCCACTCCAAAAAGGAGAAAAGACGTCAATTAAAGCTATATCGATGATGTCATTCTCGGCTATGTCACGGTTTGATTTTGTTCCCCTTTGAAGTTCTGACCAGTTTTAGTCGTTGATATGCAATTGCAATGTTCGCATCTATTTTTGTCAGGACTTTCCGGCGAGGAAGGTTTACAAGAACGACAAAAGCGTTCAATGAACCATGGCCGGCTTACTTCTGACTATCACATATCTTTTTGTACAGGGACCCCACCCCCTTAGAGTATCTAGACTCTGCTATTCAAGAATTAGTGGTAAAAAAAATCTCACTGTTATCACTCAAAGTCTAAATCTTTCCATTCTGACAGGCAAATAAGTGTGACAAAATGATAATACAGTCTCCTTAGTTTCTTCAAGAAACATGTCAGAAATAGTATGTAAGTGCAATGGCACAATAAGTTGAATTCAATAGAATATAATTTAAAGAGAAAAAAAAACAACTGCAGAAGTTTCATCGAAATCGAATATGAATTAAGAAAGTCGCTTTCCATCGCTTTTTTTTCGCTGTTCTACTGGCTTGTAAATAGATAAGCCTTGAAAATGATGTTCTCATCAGTACAATTTAGTAACCATGGTAACAATCCACTGAATCAGTGGTTCATCTTCAAAACTGTAATCACGTGATGTCATTTATGGTATTCATAAGATTTCTTTCAATAAAAAATACTATTGTAAGGACGTCGTTGAAAAAGGAAGACCTTTTAAACGTTTGAAATTATTCAAATAGATTCTACAAATCTCATAATTTGTGTTCGAGTTTTGCAAAACTTGTACAGCTCTGTTGATAGAATTCTAGTCCGTAAATATAAGAAAATATGGAGAAACTTTGCTCTTTACACCAGTGCATGTTCAAGCGGTGCACGTCACGAGCTCGACACCCAGGAGTCATACAGCCCACGAACTATCGACATTAAGTAAACATTAAGTAAATCAATTGAAATAGGACCACGAAATCTACACTACATCAAGGAGCTAAATGCTCATAGCGTCAACCTTGTGGACCTTGTTTGCTTGGTGTCGTGCTCGTGGCCTCATTGGTTAGTGTCGATCTTATGGGCTTTACTTGCCTCGTGTCTTGCTCATTAATATAGCTAGTGGGCCTGTTTTACTTGATATCTAGCTCGTGGACGGTATGACACGTGGGGTTTTGAGCTCGTTGGATGACTCGTATTCAAGTGGCAAGGTAGAGAATTGGAGCATTAATATTTGTTTATCTGTTTGTTTGATTTCCATCTGAGAAAATGGCTGGACAGCCCATATTCAGCTTCAATAGCTGGTCTTCCTTGGGGTGAAGTCGGATGTTAGGCGGGACCACTTTACCGGGTTAAACACCCTTCTCTTTGCAATAAATAAATAAAGCGGGATCTTTTACGTGGATGAGTCGTGACTCTCTTACACACGGGACCTCTATTTTATGTCCTAAACAGAGTGTTTTTGCCTCTTACTAGAGGGGACGGTATGATAACACACAGCATTGCTCAGTGGGACTATAATAGGGAATCGAACCCGGGTCCTTATAGATCATGAGGCAGATTCGCTACCGACTGAGCTAACTCACCGCCCTAACGACATAGTCTTGGTGAACTACTTCAGGGCTATACAACCCGAATGTGTTGTGATTCGGGTTGTAATTCAATGAGTATGATTAAGCACTATTGTGACATCCTGTTCAGATTTAGTATAGAACCAACCTGTGACGAATGGAAAATCAATCGATAATCACCGTGATAATGATGCCTGCGAAATTTTACTCATTTATTTATTCTTTTAACATTTCAAACTTAAAAACGTCGACTATAACCGGCACATCTCGACTATAACATCGGAACGCCTAGTTGATGGGAATAGTCATTGTCAAAGAACTTAACATTATTCGTCATGATGTGTGCCAGAATTGAAAAGGTCAGCGGGTACTTAAGAGGTACCAGGAGATCAAAGCAATATTTTGGTCTGAGAGCCTACTGTTGAGGATGAGATTCGGTTCTATGGCGTATATAGCAGTAGAACGGTGGAGGATGCCAGGTGAATATTTAATTCAGTGGTTGGTGCGGTTCACGCGGACTTTGCCCGTTTTGCTGCATGCGGGCCACACAATTCAATCCTCAGCGGAGAACAACTTTGTTCGATCTACCATCTAAGATTGAATTTGACAGGGGTTTCTACTCTCGTTTCCAACAACTGCTCTCGTTCTCTGGCCCGGACATTTTCTTGCCCTTTCGTCCCCCTTCTCTCCCCTTTTCTCCAATCTTTCTTTCTTTGTTTCTTTCTTTCTCTCTCTCTTTCTGCGGGCACAGGTACGCACGAACACGTTCACATAAAACACAACTTAATTACATACACGCACAAGCACACACTGACAGTCACAAAGAATCAAACGCACATAAACGCGCTGAAACATTAACATGTACATTTTTGTGTTTATTGTTCCGTATTCCACATTTCTACAAGTTAATAATAAAGATATCAAGAAATTGAATAGCCAGTTGTTGAATGAATACAAGAAGCCAGAGAATTAACACATGTAAAATATGAGGAATCTACAAAGAACATTGCTTGTAAGTTGTAGATTCCTAGAAGCTAATTTAAAGTGAATTCTTACTTGAATTTCGTAGTTATAAATAAAGAATGACAAATCAATATTATAAAGTTAATGATAAAGATATCAAGAAATTGAATAGCCAGTTGTCGAATACAACAGAAGCCAGAAAATTAACACATGTAAAATATGAGAAATCTACAAAGAAGCATTGCTCGTATTGCGTAGATTCCCGGAGGGTAATTTAAAGTGAATTCTTACCAGAATTTTATAGTTATAAATAAAGAATAACAAATCACGAAAAGGGAAGATGCCTACGCCAATGAAAACACATATAAAAGATGAATATCTGTTACATTTAACTACAAAGGAGCGGTGTGATTACCAGAACGAGATGAACCCGACACAATGAACGAAATTCAAAGCAGACACATAGAAAAGCTCAGCCATATAAAGAAAACCGCTGCAGATATGAATTTAGAAATAGAATGCTACTGGAGTTCATTTATTATGAGAAGGTGTCTGAATTATTTCTCTGTATCATACCATTGCAAACGATTGCTGGGCCTTAATTGACTCTTACCTTCAGAATCAATGGACAAAGCAGAGATTAATAAACCAGGAAAGACTGTTTCGCTGTTTTGTGGGCACACTCATTTCATTGGTTTTTATCATGAAGAATCCTCCGCCAAGCCAAAAAGAAACCCTTCCTCAAAGACTCACATGAATCATTTCTATCGTGAGTGAAGTTGTAAAGATGTTTCGTCAATTATATAAACTGTGTAGTTGTTTGTTGTGGCTTGTATTGTTTGTTAATTGATTCTTATCAAATCAAATGATAAAGTTAGACAAACTTGGCATATTGCTGGTTGTCAGGGTTGTCACATCAACTGTGTGTGTGTGTGTGTGTATGTGTGTGTGCATGTGTGTGTGTGTGAGTGTGTGTTTGTGTGTGTGTGTTTAGAATGTGATATTTGATCAATCATGTGACATGTACCATAATGTACATGGAAATGTAATTGTGCACGTGTGATTAATGTTGTCATTATTTTAAAAGGAAAGAAATTACATCCTTACTTTAAACTTCAGTGTGATTGAGTTATGCGATCTTTCTGTGCAACCCTCCGGAGACACAGGTGTAGAATACGCCCTACTTTCTCTCCTTGACTCACCTCCTCGTATTTTCTACTTCTGGATCACCATCCGTGCGTAATCTCGGTCCTCATCCCCTATCCATCTCAGAACACGAAGATTTACTGCGTGTTCGGCTGCGGTGCCGGGTATCAGCATCGTTTATTCAAATTACATTACATGCAGTTCGGTTTATTCTGACCCCTAACATTTTTGACGGAGAACTGTAGGACTTTAAGGTTGACCATCACATTTATAAAAAAAAAAAATATGTGTAAATTGTAGAATCCATGCTTCAATGTATATGGAAAGATCTCACTGAAGGGTAGTTGCGAATGTCAGTGTTGATTCGATTCTGTGATCCAGCCTCGCTTTGCACGAAGCGACAGTGCAATGAAACGTTTTGAACCTGAATGACTGGCTATACATGTGATGCCATGTCGTGATTGTCATGTTTCAGGTCACCTAGGAAAATAAAACATTGAACTTGGGACAGAAAAACGACTTTCATATCTTAAAACATGACCCAATTTCATCCAACAGTGTGTAGTGAGTGCACGTCATGGTTTTCCTGTGGCCACAGTATATTCTCAATGAAGAGTGTCAAAATGGGGCGATCATTAAACCTACCAACAACAGGTCACCCTCTGAAAGTCTCGTGTGTCGGCTGGTCTTTTCCTCTCTATGCATGTCAAAGTTGAGTCGTCATGACTTAAGGCCTCGGCACACTGAGCACAGTAACGGCAACGGTCCGAATTGTTGCTACGGTGCGCCAAAAGGAACCATATCTGGTTCTGTTACAGTATCACTTCCCGCTAATAATTTTGTTACAAAATTAATCTTCTACTGTTGATTTTGATGCTCTTGATTTTGACATAGGAATAAGATCTGGAGTGAATTCTACAGAATTATTGGTGGCTTTTTTTCAACAGAAGGAGACATGGTTCCTTTTGCTGCACCATAGCAAAAAAAAAAAACAACAACAACAACAACAAAAAACAAAAAACAAAAACAAAAACAAAAACAAAGCACAACAAAACAAAACAAAACAAAACCCGGACCTTTGCCGTTAAATTGCTCGGTGTGCCGAGGCCTTTAAGCTTTGAAATGGTAGCCCCTTTACATATTTTCAGAAATATAGTGTCTGTCTCTTTAGCTTATATTTTTGTTCTCGAAATGGTACGTGCTGGTTGTTACACAAATCTTAACGACAATCAAAGCGAGACAACCAAAAATCCAAAGTGGCGCACCCACGTACCTCCTGTTGTACGCACTTGTGGACCTTTATTATCGGGAATCGTGCGAAGGCACAAACACTCATGCAAGCCACTTTCGCTGAGAACATGTGTTTGCTCATTGAAGGACCGTGTTCTTACAGCAAAGGACACTCCAAACCAGGGATGGTGAAGGCCCTTAGTGTCAAGGATTTCCACCCATCTACATCTTTCCTTTCTCGGAAGAGAATTTTGTGGGATCAATCCGTTGTAAGATGAGGCATTTTACAATAGGAGGTTTCTGAAAAACTGCACAAGAAAAGATAAGCCGGACCTAAAGATAACATATTCTTTTTCGATGGGTAGTATCACATCACAAGACCTGTATTACAGTACAGTACAGTATTATCTGTACAAACCGTTCCTATGGATGAGAGGCATGGAAAACAAAGTAATCACTGACATGAACATATCAAGCGCCTACTGTGAGGACAGCTGAAAACAACTGAAAACAACTTAATAGTAGCTTAACGTACTGGTTATATGGCGCATTGGCCATTGTGATTTTTCCCTATCAGAAGAGTACTCTTTCCCGTATGCTCGGTCAATCTAATCACTAGCTGGACTTCCACATGCCAGATACTGAGCGAAATGTGAGCATTTCTACGATACAGAAATCACAGGCACATTGTTAGCGAATAATGACACATTAGGGCAGTACATAGTGCCTCGTAAAAAGGTGTAATGATACAATATAAGAATAGGATTTTAAGCAGCATTACAGTGTGGAGGCCTAAGGAGTCTTCAAAATGCTCTCATTTTGCTGGTTTGCAGGCCTAATCCAGAGAGAGAGAGAGAGAGAGAGAGGGGGGGGGGGGAGGGGGGATCAGATAGAGGACGAGCCAGATCAAATCATTTTGTGCCGTCATGGAATATTGGTCGCTATTAGCAAAATAGGCAAGTGAACTACCGCATTGAGTAGATGTACATGCAGACAGTGTAGACAATAATATAGAAGGGAGTTTCACATCTTATGAAGACAGCGGTATGTCAGTGGCATGAATTGTAATTATCCTGTTGCACTAACGTGACGTTTTCCCTGGAGATTTTTTTAATCAATTAAGTTGAAGAATCAAGCTTCACATTGTGTCATTAGCACAAGCAGGTATCGCTATCCCAGTGTTGGTCTTGCAACTTCGTGCTTGCGGATTACTTGTGTCGGAGAGTATATCCAATAGCCGCTCTCGTTGTTCTAATGCAAAGCTCTATTCGCCAGTCCCACTCGGATCAACGTGTTATAGGTGTAGTACTGAATGCACTGCCCTAGGTTGTGATATTGTAAATGTGACCTAAGAGTACATAACAACTGCCCATGATAGATGTTTGTTGTCTGAATCCGGGTTTCACGACATGGGGCCCTGGCTTCGTAGATTTTGTAAACAAGGAGAAACGTTGTGATGTGTGACTAACGAACTTAAAAGTTCCTCTATCAAATTGAGAAAAGAACTATATACCAAGTGCTGCTGCGCATTTTCTGACCCAAATCACTGAGGTTTGTTGATCACGAGGACATCTTAAAGAAAACTGAGCACTTTGTATTGTGGTTTTTTAAGGGTAGACATCCTGTGTCTATACGTTTTAATGGTTTAAACAAACATTTGCCCGATAATAAGTGATACGATAATTCTTAAGGAGCTTTACTAAACCGAACCAAATAACCATCTTATCAAATATCTCATCAACTTATTACCTTATATATTTACTTTTTTTCGTTGTTTTGCCATCTTTGAAAACTTAAAGTGCCCTCATGATCGCTTGGAAGTTAAGTCATTTTCTCCTTGCCTGCCGCAATACAAGAACATGGCAAAAGGAATAGTATTGACACTATCGTTCAAAGGTTAATGGACACAATTCTCCGTAATCCTGATAATGTCTTTTTGCGAGGTTATGAGAAATAGGCAATTTCTACGGAATCAATACCAAAAAACGGGAAGACGGTATTCCAGCACTCAGAACTTCTACTTCTTGGGTTCCTTCCTAGGCTTCGTAGACAATCTTACTTTGCATACGTGGGACTCAACAGGTGAATCCCTCACAGAGCCGAACGATTCCTTTCTTGGGTTTCAGCCGCATTCTGATCAGCGGTTTCTGTTTGTCTGCGCCGGGGTAAGCCGGTGAATGTGGGGAGAGCGAAAATTAGACGTAGATCTACATGAACTGTCAGCTCCTATCAGTTTTCTCACACTCGTCTTTCCCCATACATAAATCACTTCAGCTGTTTGCTTTCTTCTCATCGCGCTGCGGCATGCTTCCTCCAGCGTGAATGTCCTCTCTTCCTCTCTCTCTTTGGTAACACTGATACTTCCATTTTTTACTTCTCTCTTTCTCTTTATTTTTCTTTCACACCACAGAAGGATCTCCATGTGTATTTTGATTTCTTTCAAGCTCTCTCTACTTTCGCCCACCTGTCTGTGTACTTGATGAGTTTCTGACAGAGCATTTTATTCAGTACTCCCATCATTCCGGTTAAAAAAAAAAATCCTCCTCACGTTGTGACATCTAACACCGCTTCTTTGAGGCCAATCTTGTATATTTTTTGACTTCCCATAACATTTGAATTACAGACTTGTCATTCGAGAACAACTTCCTCCTTAATCAATGCCTACATGTCCGGCATGCACTAAATGCTGCTCACGACGCGGTTAGATTTAAAAAGCTCTACTCATTTCGATTTGGCCTGCAGCAGGGGGTATAGTCGTAAAGTTGATTCATTTTGTTTATCAGTTCTCGACCAGCTACAAAGCTTTCCCAAGCTTTCATCTGAAAGCAACACTTGAGGCATCAGACTAGGTCTTCGACCTTGTTTGACTGTAAACAGAAAGTGTTTCATGAGTGTTTCTTCCGGTTAAAGCCTGATGTGTCTAATACTATGTCACTGTCTGTGTGTGATAAAGCTCATTTGTTCATGTTGTTACTTCAATAATAAGCGTGGAATATCTGCTGAAATGTGAAAGAGTAAGTTTGTCAAGATGGCACCACTTGGTAGAACTCCAGCATTCGCAGTCAGATTCAGGATAAAGAGAATGGCCTTCTCTTTTTGTGCAACTGGCACTTACTATCAACTCGTCATAGATCTCTGTACTTTCATAATGTCTTTCCCTCTATGTCGTCGAGACATGCACATTTATACTGTTCGTTGTGAAAGCCGGCTCCCATGGGGATGCAAGCAGAATAATGTAATCTACGTTCTGAACAGAGCAACCCAGCTGTGAGATAATGCATGACAACATCCCGAAAGTAGCTACAATGGAAGATTTGTGTTTTCATCGAAAACTATCAATAGTAACGATCGAAGCAATGTTCTTCTCAGGGAATTCAATCCTGATTGGAGAAGAAACACGGCGAACGACATCCATTTACATTCACATAAACAAGTAGACGTGCTCAGCCAAGCACACAGACACTACACTTTCACGACGCATTGGATACACATTCACACTTGATTCATTGATACCGGTAAGGCGCTCAAGTATGAATAGGTGGGATCTTATTCAGCACGTATGTGCAGTAGTAGTTCAGCCCTTGTGGAGGACATTTTTCTCTCTAGAAATTCACAGAGGACACTTTACTGCTTTTTTCTTCTTGTTTGAAGAGGAATATAAGCCTCCTCCTCTGTCGGCAAATTAAAGCTCGGGGATCATGGTACTTCCAGTGGTAAAGGCCTGGGTGGCGTGCGAATTGGTCTTAAGATCTGTATCAGTGCAGCAGTTATCCAGAATATCAAATTTTGTCCATTTCATCGTCGAAGGATGTTGTCTGTTTGAACGTTTCGAACAAAAATGAATTATTGATCCTTATTTCTATGAAGATTGATTTGAAGACCTTTCATTTTCAAGGAATATCAATTCCCCTATGGGACCTGATGTCTCCCCATCTTCAATGTGTAGTCAATAGCTTTCCCTCCAAACATGAAATAAAATTCCACATCTTTTACCGGGGACACGCTAAAATTCGATTGCTGTACAAAGACACTTTGTAGGAGTAACACATCATATAGATACTTTCATCCGCCACAAAGATTAAGTTTCCTCTCGCTAGCTACCATGCAGCTGTAAAAATACTCCTTTCCGAAAGACTTTGTAGAATTTAATTTTTGTTATCCAGTGAGTTTGCAATGAAATTTATTTTTTGTTATCCAGTGAGTTTGCAATGAAATTTATGAATTAAGTACTATATTCTAAATTTGTATAATTCTGTTCATTTCATCTTATTCTGTTTTATCGAAATCTTCTTGAACATGGTTTGAAATTTCATTTTGAATAAACAAGGTATATGGATTGTCACGTGGTCGTCATTGTTCTTCATGTGAAATCTTCAAGGTTAGATTATAAATCGTTGCAATTAAATGTGATAGATCAGGGAGGTGTCTCACCTCCCTGGAAATGACGAGAAAGATATATATATATATATATATATATATATATATATATATATATATATATATATATATATATAGAGAGAGAGAGAGAGAGAGAGAGAGAGTAACAAAGAGAGGGAGAGGAAAGGAGTGAGAGAGAGAGAGAGAGAGAGAGAAAGGGAGGGGAGATGTAACTGTGTAACTCGGTTATTTCTACACTGTAGTGTGAATGATTTTTTTCCCTGAAAGAAGGAGAAACATTTTGATATTGTTCTTGACATCCAAGGATGAATTCAATATGAAACCAAGGACCGAGGCAGCCTGAGAATGAGAGTGAATTAATACTGGTCGTGTTGACTCTTCCACGAAATCTCAATATCCCTCCAAAGAGCATTTTCTTCTTTTTTTTTTAGTCGGAAAGATCTCACCCGGCGACTGAAATTGGATTTTAATAAGCACCACTCCCATCCCACCGCTCAAGATGTCGCAGCAAGATGTCGCAGTGAAATCAGCATTATCAGTCTAAAATTAATCCGAGTCAAGTCCAGGAAATTTGATTAATTTCTCAGTTGACGACCGAAGGACATAGCGCCCGCACCGCGGCATCTCCGGGCCCGATCAAGATCAATCACCCGAGTATGTTCCGCTCGATGGAGTCCCACTTCCGACCGATGAGTGGGACATTTAAGGACGTGATTCATTTTGCATTTGCTCTTCGGAAGGAAAATAAGGCACCTGTCATGCACACCCCCCCCCCCTCAAAAAAAAAAAAAAGAAGAAAGAAGAAATGAAAATGAAAAAAAAATGAGAGAGAGAGAGAAACTGTATCAGCAGTAAACAAAAACATAAGGTATGTACTATCCTTTAAGAATGTAGACAGAAGAATGTGTGATATACCTTGTATTACCAATAAATCTTCGCTCAAAATGCAGGCGATTTGTCTTATAAGACAAAAATTTGGTAAAAAACTTGTGACTTTTTGGATGTCTTTTCTCAGGGGATTTAAGTTAAGATTTAAGTTTGTATTTTGATCGAATGTATATTCCATACACGTTTTACATATTTCTTTGTTACTATTATTTCAGTATGATAGATTATTATTCTATGTGTGTTTTTCAATATCAAGATCACATGTTAACATGGCTTCCCTTCTGCCCTCATGGATATTAACTGCCCTATGCATGCTGAGTAAACTGGAGTGCATGAACTCGACTGGTAGTCGACGCTTTCAGATGAGGCGATTGATGTAAAAACAGTCACGTGACTCTTTTACACGTTATTATTATTGGCCGTCACGGTTTGGTAGCTGCGAATCACAGATCGAGCGTGACCAAAATGGACAACGCTCTGGATTTTTTTTTCCTCGAAAAAGGTCAGGGCATTGCGAATGATGTATGAGATTATTGGCCGAATTTCTGGTCTTCTCCGGACAGAGGGATTTTTCATTATCTGGTCGTGATGGTGACAGTACTTGACAAGTCGAATCGAATTGACCGGAAAGGGATGACCAAAGCAAGGTCAAACACGGG
Organism: Diadema setosum; assembly: GCF_964275005.1. Taxonomy (NCBI): domain Eukaryota; kingdom Metazoa; phylum Echinodermata; class Echinoidea; order Diadematoida; family Diadematidae; genus Diadema; species Diadema setosum. The sequence continues at coordinate 17,002,786 of NC_092703.1, read as the reverse complement.
GTCAGACAAATTGAACCAAAACGTACACAATACAAATCATTTTAATTAATCAGTAGTTCATTTCTATAACACGCAAAACACAATTTCATTATATTGCATAGAAAGTGTTTAAGTTGAACTATATCTTTTAGATTATTTATCTTATTAGACATCCCCAAAAGTGGATTAAATTAGAAAAAAAAATATCCTAAAAGATGCCAGTCTTTTATATAGGAGAATGCTGCACCACTTCCAAGAATCATCAAAGGCAAAAATATGCGATTGACTCTAGGTAGACTGACATCACACAGGGGACAACGGATGCCGGTCCCACCCTTTTCATCCCCTCATCTATAATGCAGATAATAGAATAGACTGAATAGAAGTGGAGTAATTATGAAATAGATGGACTAAATGGACAAATTGCAAGCGTTGAGAGTGCAAAGGCACTCCGAACAGTGCTCTTTGAAAGGAGTGTTTGAGACGAACCGGGTTTTGTTTTTTTGTTTTTGTTTTTGTTTTTGTTCAAAAGGGCACGTGATAGTACAGCGGAGCTTGGTGTCCGGTAAAAGAGGACACAATCGTGACACTGAGATGACAAAAATAACTTTCTCATCACCTTGACCGCTTTACAGGTGATCTTGCATCTCATGCAAAATCACGTCTAAAATCAATGGTCCACTCATGCAGTTGTGACTTAACAGAGGCCGCCCTTCCGCTAAGTCCACTGGATTCATTTTTGGTAGAACAGAGATCGTGCGAGAAAGTGTAATATTAGTCATTCATAGGGGCAATCAAGCGGCGCCTACAGCTCGTCGGCATCAAAATTTTAAGAATGCATAACTTCCAAAACAACAGTAACAACAAGAGCAAAGAACATTGGTCTCAGAGGAAATATCGAAAGTATAACCATGCCAATGCTGAAAAAAAAAATGTGCAATGTCATCTAAATTCGTTTTTGCACTATTTACACACAGTTCTGCTATGTCCTTGATTTGTTACTTTGTGCATTTTGAAATTGGTGTTACTTGTTGTTACTATTGTTGTGTTGCTGGACCCCCAAGAATTACCGTGTACAAACCACTGATGGGGCTACCCCGGGTGAAGAATACTGAATAGATAAATGAATAGATAAATAGTAGAGCACACCTTTATAAGCGGAAGGACAGCCTTTGTTAAGTCACAACTGGTGGAATGGACCAATGATTTCAAACGTGATTTTGCATGCAAATGAAGGTTCACCTGTAAAGCAGTCAAGGTGACGGGGAAGTTAATTTGCCTTCTCAGTTTCACCGCTGTCTCACTCAATTCTAATGAACTACCACGTGTTCTTTGATACAAAACCCAGTTCGTCTCAAAATCCCTTTCAGGAAGAAAACAAACAAACAAACAAGCAGACCATCTTCTGCATTTGCAACACTTGCAATAACACATATTATAATCATGTATATTTCCGATTCTCATCTAACATACGAAAGAGAGATACAAAGGTACATTAAAGGATTGGTAGAGAGACGAAGGGTGAGGGTCAGGAGGGGAGAGAAATTATCTACGGAGGGATAACCATGGGGACAAAAACGTCCTCCCAAATATTACGACGACAGAAGCCATATAGATGAAAATTGTGGGCGTTTGTGCGTGTGCGTGTGTTCGTGTGTGTGACAACTTCACACCTTCATAATTTCTACACCTTTTAGATTCTGAAGTCCCTGCTCATCATTTTTAAAGAAAGAGAGAGAGAGAGAGAGAGAGAGAGAAAGGAGGTGATGCGAATACAATGCATCTTATCTGCTATAACGCTCACTGATTTTTTTCTTTTGTCTTGTATACAGGAAACGCATCTGTCCACTTGTTGCGCAGTAAGCTGTAGAATATTCTAGATGCTTCCAGCCTCACCACTGTTCATATTGGAATCTTCGAGAACCAAACTCCATATGCAGGTATGAGGTTTTGAAGAGTGTTACAAGAATCCTTGTTGCATTTCAAGTAAGAGGTATTTATATTAGTCCTGACATTTCTTCGTTACAATTTATTTTGTATTCATTTCAGCAGCATGATCTATGTAACCTAACGTTTTACGTTTAAATTACTATAGAAGTCGCTAAAATGTCACATTAAGAAACACTGGACTAAAGTAAGAAATAGTAACAGGAATCAACAAGAGCTCACATGAAAACGCTTGAAAGGAAGGAAAATACTCCAAGAAAAAAACAACAATAAGCAGACAAAAGAAGCATAATGTCCCGAACCAGCAAAGGAGGAGACAACATATTAGCCAATGTACATTATCACTGATTATGTTTATGAAGCAAAATTGTGTTTAAAATCATTATAAGACGAACGCCAAATGGGTTATGACTCAAGAGGGCTGTAACTTGTGTGCGCTTGGAAAGAATGATACCACGTCGAAAAAAAGAAATCAAGAAAAGGTTCAGTTTCGTATTATTTGCAAGCTCATCAAGGGACTGAAAGACACACATGGATAATCACAATCTAAGAAAGACAACCGTTCTTTAAACACAGAAGAAAGACATGACGCACGCAAAGTGATATGTGTCACGATTCATTTCAATTTTCATTTTTGTGGGTGATAAAAGAATATCGGCAATGACATTACATTTACAAATTATGTTCCATCTCCATAACTAGATTATTGGAAATTGCACTCTTAAAAGGAGAGAGAGAGAGAGAGAGAGGGGGGGGGGGGGGAGAGAGGGAGAGATGCCAAATCGAATGTGATGTCCCATGCAAACTCAAGAAAACAAAAGATTTCATGAACATCTTCTTTTCTCTCGTAGTGATGTGCAAATGGTTGAGAAATCTTTGCAATCTTTGCAGATCATATGATGAATTCTAAATCGAAGCTTGAGATTGAGAAAGATTTGAGTTTAAGCAGTTATTTGCGTTTCTTGGTCACGAAGGTCACAATTTGCAAGTGAAATAAACTCGAAGGGTGAGTTATATGAACCCGTATTTCAGTTGAATCGTATGTTTGGACGGCATACATTAACACACTTCACTGTGAAGAACCGGACGTGAGAAGTGTTTGTCGAGGTGAAGTTAACTTCTTAGTGTGTACATAATTACAATCAGTTTGAATGGAGGCACAGTCGCATACATAGATGACACAATCTGAACGAAATGATTATCATCTATGTAATTAAAATGATAAGTATTGAGAGCAAAAGAGATGGAACTACATAGCGAGATTGAACACAATGACATACTCTCATTTTAAATTAGTAATATGACAACATAATATTGATTTCATAATATAACATTACAATATTTTGACTGTCCTTTTTTGTCATTACACTTTCTGATGATGAGGTTAAACGGAGAAGTAAGCGACTAAAGAATTACGATCTAGGGAAGTTTATAAATTTACTAATTATAATATTTCTTTTAAACAAATATATCTATATATATATAAATATATTACATTAATTTTAGGCACAAAAGTAAGTGAAAGCGCTATGGCATTGTGAAAAAATGATGGAATGCTAACGAGAGAATTCTGTTCTGTGATTTATTCTTAGGTCTAAAACAGTATGTATGAAGACATCAGTCTTTAGCTTATGAAGACAGTATAAAGGCAGTTTATTAGCACCAGTAAGATATATAATGTGAGGGAAGAGTTCTACAGAGAGGTGCGAAGAGCACGTCGGCTGACATATTGGGTGCGGAGGAGCCGCTTTGTAAAGGAGGCACGGTTGACGCTTCCATCAAGACCGGGTGCGAATTGTGATGGGAGCACTCTTGAAGTGGGTTGGCTGAAACGTGAACGTTTACAGTTTTCACCCTCAGGAAGGCCCTCATATCACCAGTGAAGGAAACACGTAAAAGTCAGAGAGCCCCCGTTCTCTCTCTCTCCCCCCTGCTCTGTACGTGTGCTATGTTTACGACCATGACTTAATATACTAGTAACACATTTCCCTTTTTTATAGTATGTCCATCTTCTCTTTGAATGTATATAATAATAACAATAATTAATAATAATGATCATAATATTAATAACAATAATACTAATAATGATAATAATAACAATAATTAATAATTATATTAATAATAATAATAATAATATTAATCACTAATAATAACAATTTTATATAGTGCATTTTCCATAGACGTAGTGGATTATTATTATATATAGACACTATAATAGAAATTTACACATGTACACTAAGTAAGTTAAATATTGTGCTTTCTGGTAGTAATTTGAGGCAAAAAATTGTCATATTATAGACATGAAGTAATTTCAAGCGTATCTTGGGTCACCCCCTTTGATGGACAATTCATTGCTAGATACAGATACACGAACCGCCAAGAAATCCCTTGTAAAGAAGGAATTGATAAAGACAAACACAACAAAGCAGTGATGATCATTATCATAATGACACTGATGATAATAATAATAACAAAAATATTTGTACCTTTAATTCACTGCATGACGAATAAACGCAAGAAAATACCATGCCACTGACGGAGTCCGTAACACATTACAGAGCTAAAGACGGTAATAATTAACATTTTACTTGATATGAACATACAAACATCTTACATACATACCTACATAAATATACAAATATATATATATATATATATATATATATATATATATATATAAAGAGAGAGAGGGAGAGTGAGAGAGAGAGGGAGGGAGAGAGAGGAATTGGTGGATTTGAATTTGACATTAACTGAAGGATTATGATGCCCTTTAATCCTGTCCTGTCCTGTTTGGCGACACTAAGCGATTACGATGGGTTGCGTGCTTAAGTGTGATATCAGTGTTTCATTTCTGAAAATTATGCATGAAACGCTGCAGTTCGGAGGATTCCGGCCATTATCTTCCTCTCTTTGGCTTACATTCTTTTGCAGTGCATTACTGCATGATTATTACCGTAATCATCCTCAATATCATCATCATCATCGTAATCCTCCTCATCCTCATAATCCTTATCAACCCCCCTTTTAAATGTAAATCAAAAGTCCCTAGCTTTTTTTTTTTTTTCTCAATTCTATTTTGCTTTGGAAAGCAACAACAAAAACACACAAGTCGTGTTTTCCATCATGAACATGTCGTGTCTTGTATTATATGAGCACTCATTCGTCAGGCTGTGCATGTATACGCGTGCACACGTACACTTTGTTCAGTGTGTTTATCACTTTGCTTTGATTTACACATATTGTTTCTTCCTTGTTCTTTGTTTTTGTCCTGTTGCATGCTCTCAGGGTCCGTGTTATTTAACCCATTCCCCATGTGAGCATAGTGGCTCCTGTGCAAAGTTTTCCCCCATCCATTAAACTGGAAAAACCCCAACAACAACAAAACAAAAACAAAACAAACACACACACACAAACAATCAAAAAGATAAACCCAGTATAGTAACGCACGTAGAATACTAGTAATTTGACTAATTCAACACTGCTCAAAGACTATAGGTCATTACCGAGGTAAGCTGCTTACACAAAATCTGGCTTACATTTTTATCCTTTTCCTTGATATCACCCATATTATTTGCTGTTCAATAGACTTTTAAGATTATTTTCTGGGAGGAATCTATTTCAAAGCTTGGTTGTATCGTGTACGTCCCTCAGAAAATTAAGAAGTACAAAATGGATAAGAGGAAATAAGCATAGCGAAGGTTGAACACAGATGCATTTAAGTGCATGCACAGGGATGAACACAAAGACATGGTGTAGTAATACACACAGACAATTGTCATCAACACACATTGTTTGCATTATTCTACCGACCTACCCAAACGGACTCGTAAACAACAGAAACTACGTTATCTAAAGCTTTCACTATACGCTTGTCAATTAATGACGTAATAATCGTTGCTACAAAAACAAGTCATGTGTGAAAAAATAGAGTCTGGTGTCATACCTCGAGAGACACACGACGCAATGATTGGGACAAGGATGGTCTGTATGAGTGCACGGGGAGGTACAATCTGTTTATTTCGCCCGTGTGAAGGTCTGGTCTGCAAAATAAAAGTATCATATTCCAGACTTAAGACGGTTTAACCTTTCGTCTCTCCAGCTGTCCAAGAACCGTGTTTCGTTTCTCCAGTTGTCTTGGTCCAGATAACCAAATGAGGCCAGAGTGCTTACGTACAGTGCAGAAACGGGACAAGCCCCATCCTCTTTGAAGGGCTTTTCCTTTGAGGTTTCTGGGCATTCTAAATAAATTATGGTTAATACAACCTGTGCCTTGTCATTTGCATGTAAACAAAGTAAATTCCTATACACACAACACACACACGTAATTTTATACATCTAAATACATATATAATATGTATATATATATATATATATATATATATATATATAAAGAATATAAAAGTATATGTATAATTATATACAATATATTGATATCTATATATTAAGCATATATGTATGATAATGTATAATACATTACCGTAACAGGATGTAGACTGTATATTGTGTGTGTAGCGTCGAGAGTTTTATGTGTTTACCATTATTTTTTAGACCTTTGAAAAAGCCAAGCGGGCCGTAAGATCTAGTAGATAAACGAGCGGATAGAGCAAAATTCTCGTGGCGCCTATTACTTTTCTTTCACGATACATGCATGATGATGCTACTTAAAAGTTACAGTTTAAAGACGACACTATATATATATATATTATAAAGACGATGAAGACAAACAAGTTGACATAATGCATTAGAATCCAACTTCATTTATTTGTAAACCAAATTTTCGACCCTTGCACGGATCTTCCTCAGGGTAACAGTGATATTTGTATTTGAAGCTCAGCACAGATAAATAATAATAATAACAAAGAAACGCGCCTGGTTGTCAGCTTAGAGTTTGAGTTAGGTTAGCAACCAACACGCACGGTTGTTAGCTTAAAATTTGCGCTATCTTCATGAGTGCAAAATCCTTAAACTCAATTATGACGTAACAATGCATCATAAAATGCATAAGAAGTAAGACATAGACATTTTCAAATCAAACTGATCGTTTACCAGCCGCGCAAAATACATACCAACACGCACGGTTGTTAGCTCATAATTTGCGCTATCTTCATAAGTGCAAAATCCTTAAACTCAATTATGACGTAACAATGTATCATAAAATGCATCATAAAATGCATAAGAAGACATAGACATTTTCAAATCAAACTGATCGTTTACCAGCCGCTCAAAATACATACCAACACGCACGGTTGTTAGCTCAAAATTTGCGCTATCTTCATGAGTGCAAAATCCTTAAACTCAATTATGACGTAACAATGTATCATAAAATGCATAAGAAGTAAGACATAGACATTTTAAAATCAAACTGATCGTTTACCATGATGCAGCCGCGCAAAATACATACCAACACGCACGGTTGTTAGCTCAAAATTTGCGTTTTCTTCATGAGTGCAAAATCTTTAAATTCAATTATGACGTAACAATGTATCATAAAATGCATAAGAAGTATAGTAAGACATAGACATTTTCAAATCAAACTGATCGTTTACCAGCCGCGCAAAACATATAGCAACCCGAAGAGAGCATAACGATTAAAATATGCAGATAAAACATTCTAAAGGCATGTTTGAGTAATAGCCGGTAAACTTTATCGAATTGGGCCTAAATTGAGGCGCAGAGACAGAGAGGATTTTAAGGATTTTGCACTCATGAAGATAGCGCAAATTTTGAGCTAACAACCGTGCGTGTTGGTATGTATTTTGCGCGGCTGGTAAACGATCAGTTTGATTTGAAAATGTCTATGTCTTACTTCTTATGCATTTTATGATGCATTTTATGATACATTGTTACGTCATAATTGAGTTTAAGGATTTTGCACTTATGAAGATAGCGCAAATTATGAGCTAACAACCGTGCGTGTTGGTATGTATTTTGCGCGGCTGGTAAACGATCAGTTTGATTTGAAAATGTCTATGTCTTACTTCTTATGCATTTTATGATGCATTGTTACGTCATAATTGAGTTTAAGGATTTTGCACTCATGAAGATAGCGCAAATTTTAAGCTAACAACCGTGCGTGTTGGTTGCTAACCTAGCTCAAACTCTAAGCTGACAACCAGGCGCGTTTCTTTGTTATTATTATTATTTATCTGTGCTGAGCTTCAAATACAAATATCACTGTTACCCTGAGGAAGATCCGTGCAAGGGTCGAAAATTTGGTTTACAAATAAATGAAGTTGGATTCTAATGCATTATGTCAACTTGTTTGTCTTCATCGTCTTCATGCTCTTATTCCAACACGCGGATAATAATACCATCATATATATATTATATATATAAATATATATATATATATATATATATATATATATATATATATATATATATATATATATATAGTGTGTGTGTGTGTGCGTGTGTGTGTGTGTTTTTTTCCCTTTCAGACATGACACCTTCAACGAATCCCTGCTGATCACAGCACTGTTCATTATTAGGCGAGCAAACAAGTGATAGTCGGGGAAACCCCATTTGGCACATGTTTTGTGGTGCTGAGGGTGATGTGAAAAGTATAGGTGCTACTCAGATAACTATCTAGATAACACGTAGAAAACATAATTTCGTCCTCGCCTTAAATTTCTTTCTTGAAGTGTGAAATCATCCCCTTCCACTGTGGTGAGAGTTAAAAATAAGAAACAAACCCGGCCGTTGCTCCCAAATACATGCAATGCTGACCAACGTCATGCGACAAAACGCTATCATTATCATTATCAACTTTATCACATTATGTATCGTTAAGTGAGAAGTAGAAAGTTCAGATTTTTTTGTGTTTAAAAAACACAAAAACTTGTACGTTATCAACTCTTGAGAAGTCTTGAGGTACAATCCAGCTTGGAATCTGTACATCCTAGCTTAAACTATCAGATTTAAGTTCTATACAACAATGAATTATTCAAAGATATTGTTCGTTTTGTTGCTTAGCTGTGTCCCTTGAGGTATTCAAGGTACTCTTACTATGAAAATTCCGCATATTTCTCTGCGGCCTAGAAACTTTGTTTTCTTTCATCACATCTACCCGGCAGTGTATTTAGAGTGTATTTTTACTTCTCTCCTTCCAGCTATAATCTGTTTTGGGTTTTTTTTTTTTATCCTAGCTTGCCTGAATTTCCCGAAGGCGCTCATTTTGTTGCCATATCCTTCCTGCTTTCCTGTCACAGTCTGTCAGTTTTATATCCATCTCCTTTCTTTCAATTTTACCCTTTCTAATACTCACTTCATGTATTTGTATAATCTTCAATGGATTCCTTTGGACATACAAATGAGATGATTTTGTTCTGCTGGTAGCTGTCGTTATGTGTTATTTCTGTTCTGATTCCGTTCGATTTTAATCAGCTCAACACCCGTTTTCTGTATTTCATGCCCCGCGGGGAATCCGTGACCGAAAATGCCAGCCACATCTTGCTGCAGGTTATCAATACACAAAGTGATTACCTTTGGTCTTTGCGATATTTTCCGCGTAGGAGTTGATGTATGCTCGGCTATTCAGCCCGCCAAGTAACGGACTTTGGAGGATCTAAACGTATGGGATTAATGACAAACAAAAGAGAATAGATTCAGATTAAACAATGTGATAGGTCTGCAGAAAGTTTATGGTAAGATGATGTATAACAGGTTGCATATAACACAATGTATTAAAAAGTCATGCGCTTCGGATACAGTTTCCATCGCCCATTCAACTCGGCAAGTTCTCTGTAGAGTTTGTTGTTCATTTCGAATGATCAGATGGAAAAGATCAGATCAATTCTAGAAAACAAACCAAGTCAAGAACAATTAACTGCCCTAAAAGACGTTGTAATGAAATGGACAACGAATTCCATGAGAGTTGCCTTAGTTCTTATTAAGAACTGATGCTTCAAAACATTTCATTTTTTTAAAGGACCCAGTCATATGGAATAGTTTGAGTGATAGAATAATTTGTAGCACTTCATTAATTTGATATTTTCAAACGCAGATTAAAAGCATCCATGATAGGCAATGTGTAACACCAAAAAGGAAGCATTACGGCATAATAATATGCTTGTGTATGATATCTGCACGTATGGTTGTATGCATGTGCGTGACTGCGTGTGTGTGTGTGTATGTCTGAGAGTGTGTGTTCTTGATTGCCTGTATATGATTGTATTTTCTTTATGATTTAGTAACTTATCTTATTCCCTTTACATATAATTTTACTCTGTACATACATAGCTTTTATGATACTTGATTGATGGGATTCGCTATGCATGACATGTTTGTGGGGTTAGCATCGATAAGCAACTTTGCTTTTGTTATCCCCGTCCCTTTCTTGTATTTATACACCCCTTTGTGATGATTATACACAGTTATGTACATATCAATAATGTCATGTAAACGCAGTATTGTATTGTTTGTTGCTGTTCTTGATCATAGTCGTATTTTGTTTATATTTTACCTGATTGTGGAAAATTGAATCAATTGAATTGAATTGAATTGATGTCATCGTGTTTGCTACAAGTGATGTCCAGATATGATGATAATAATAATAATAATAATAATAATAATAATAATAATAATAATAATAATAATAATAATAATAATGATAATAATAATAATAACAATAATAATAATAATAATAATAAGGTCTTATTTAACCAGGGTAGCCTCTTCAGTGTTGCCACTGCTCTACCAGAGGGCCCTGCTATTATTATTACCCTAAGCATTGCCAGGTACCCATTTATACTCCTGGGTCGAGAGGGACATAGTGGGTAAAAACATCTTGTCCGAGGACGTAAGCACTGGGCGGGATTCGAACTCGGGTCTTCCGATCGTGAGTCGGGAGTCTTATCCACTATGCCACAGCGATATGAAGATATGATATCTTCTCTCCATTGAAATACATTACTATAAGGTCCTTATTGTACAGTCTTTTCATTTCACAATGTTTTGTTTACCTTATTCTCTGTTATCAAAGGAAGTGAAAATATATGTTGTGAAAAATGAAATAAACTTTGAAGTGAAGTGAATTGAATTTGAATAGGGAAGCACCATATCCCTATAGAATATAAAGCAATGCACCTATATAGAGAAGAAAATAAGTAGGCCCTATACAAAGTCGTTAGAGAAGCTGTCAAAATTTACTGTGAACAAGCTGGAGATGTGTATGCAAAAGAGTTTGCAACGTGAGAAAATAATGTTGTTTAATCATGACTTTATTCAAGTTCAAGAAAGTGTGAGAATAACAAGTATACAAAAGAACCAGGTCCACCGTTTCATTCAAAACGAATGGCAGGTTTAGACACGTACATGGGGGTACAAAACAACAATATTAGAGTTTACATTATTGCAACCCATATCACACATAAAATATCAAATATTACCGGTGATCAATTAATAAAAAAAAAGATCAATACATATACTATTTCTGTGTTACAATAACAGCAGTGATGTAGTTATCATCCACAGTATTAATACAATAATCCCCATTAAAATATAATATAATAAATTATACAAATACACATATAGGCCTTATGTATATGCATATACATACATATACACACAGACATACAAAAAAAAAACCCTACATAAACCTATAGATAATCACCATCTCATCAAATCTTCACCAACGTTAATCTTTATTTGGCTCATACCCCCCCCCCCACCACATATTATAATTATCAAAACCCATCTTATTTACAACTATAAATCTTTTTCAACTTAAAACCAAAAATTATAAACAAACATTTTTTCTACATTTTTTTTCCAATTACCCATTTACCCATAATATTACAATACATAATACTAATCTCATCTCAACTTTCCAAACATATCATTTAACCTCAAATTCCTTTCCTTTCCCAACAAAAGACAAAACATTACAAAAAAATGCGAAATCCAAACCAGCCGCAGCGGCAGAATAAACTTTCACCCGCTATCCCCATCTCATCCTCCTCCTTCCCCCCCCCCCCCGGGAAAAAAAAAATCTACAGCCAATACCACATAATCATAAACCATAAACATCTGCGCCTGTATATTATACAAACGATAAATATCTATATCATTATAACATACCTCAAACAATATTCTGTAATTATATCACATACATAACACATACAACTGACAGATGACATGATTACAAACAGACTTACAGACCGGCAAACACATTACTGTACTTTCACTTCGGCTTCATAGTGGGTGTGAATATTGCATAACTATTAAGTCATGGATCTAGGTGCCGTACCTCCCCCCAAGCTGTCTCTTTCCTGGCATAAAATATTGAAAAAGAGGAGAGTATGGCGAGTTTAGAGAGTGTCTGGAAAAATTCATTCGGACGAATCTTTGAACCTGTTATTCTCAGAATTCGCTTTAAACGGCTTTTGTTCCCCCGGTCTATTAAGCCCCTTGCCCCGACTTCTATCGCGTGGAATGACACTGAGTAGCCCTTATCCTGGATATCCCGCACAATTGAATTATACTTTTCTACTTTTCTTTGATGTGCATCCTTGAGGTTCATTTCAAAGGGAACAGTTAGTTCAACAATCGTGATATCTTGTTCTTCCCTTAAGATAACTAAATAAAAAGAGATAAATAGATAGATAGATAGATAGATGGGAAGAGAAAGTAAGTTGGAAATTCATGTGACCAATACAAAAAAAAAAAGAACATGAGACAGCTGTATTCAAACTGGGCCCATCATGGCAAGCCAGGTCACGTGGTCATGAAGCTTTGTGCCTCGTCAATGTACGGCCCAAGGGAGTCTGAGAAAGGTGATAATGATGACGACGATTACCAGGACAAAAGTGATGTCGATGATTTGCTTTACATAGAGAGGAAAATTAGAACAGAAGTGGCTAGAGGGTGGTATGAGGAATGAGCTGCAGCTCGGAGGGAGACATAGAGATCTAGCGGGGGGTATTACTCCCTGACATGCCCAACTCCCTGGCGTCCTCAGAGTGGATGCATACACCTGCCGCAGGACAAATAGTACCTGGAACGTGTTTACGTTGAAATTCATCCGGCCGGTCCCAGCCACGTCCGCCTTCCACATCTCCTCCCCGGCCATGGCCCGGGGACGCAAACAGCTGTACCGTCAAATATTTAATGCAGACCCTCCAGCGATGCGCATAATACGTGTTGACCGACGTGTTCGAATCGTTGGACTCATTGATTTCTCCGGTAAGGAGGCCCAGAAACACAAGACTCACAGTAAGAAAAAGAACAGAACGAAAAGAAATGTACTCACCCCAGAATTTCATATATTCCCCTCATATTGAAAGGTTCTAAAATAATCGTTAGAACATTGTGTCTACAGAGATCGAACCAGACAATACATCTATCATGGTCATCATTGTCTTGAAAAAGCATGGACTCCCATAAAAGTAGACTCCAGAAGCAACTCATTAATGTTTCAGTCACTTTTGTTGTTGCCTTATTTTTGTTTCTTGAGAATCAAGTCCAACTGATTTTCCATCAATTCTAAACTTCATGATAAAGCAAAACACAATCCATCAGTTTCATCACCAAACAGTTTACATTCATGGAAACAAATGAAGTTAAGGCGATGTCCTTGTGGAAATTTTGGCTTGGGTGTCATGTCATGATTTACCACCGTTTTCATTAAATGTCTCCTATATACCAAAAGTATTATCATGGGCTTCCAGGATAATTTTTGAATTCGTAACTACAGTCAAATGAATTATCAACATTGCTGTGATTAGCAAAAATTAGACATATAAGCAAATTGTGCTTTAAGATAATAAAGTCATGTTAATGTAGGCGCCACGCGCACAAACGTACAATATCATTCATTAATTCCTTCTTCATTTTTTTTTTTCATTTCCAAACAATGTACATGCATAATAAAAACGTCAAAATGATGCTACTTTCCGCGTAACATAGTATATATAGAAAAGCATCTTGCCCATTAAAAACTGAAAATGAAAATTGAGGGCTGCTAAAAAATCGAACTTGTATGACACGGTCTCCTCATATTTTCTGTACACTACTGCAGTACATTTACATACAAAACTTACAAAATAAGTAAACATAAAGCAAATTAACCAGTGCAAAATTACCCTTGTCATTTTCACTTGTAACGTGACACACACACACGCACGCACACATACACACACACGCACCCACACACACACACACACACACACACACACGAGCAAAAGAAAGTCACAAGTGTGCAGTCACCCAGTTATCATACGCGTGATACTTTCTTGAAATATTGGGAAATATCAGCACTGCCTCATCTTAGCTACACCAGGTTGAATTTGACGTAGAAAGATTACTTGCGCTTTTTTTTACCCATCCGTATTTCTGCCGAATTTCAGAGAAAACGAACATTATTTCCACGCGGAAGAATGAATAATGCATTATGTTTTATACTAGCCAAGGGTTTCCGTTTCCACGGCGTAACACCCACCGGCTTTCCATCAATCTTTTTACTTCCATCAATAACATGTTTGTACATCTTTAACACACAGAGCATTTCTCCTCTCTATATCTCCCTGTAAGGCCCTTTCGTTGTTTGAAGGTGAAAAGTGCATTTTTTCCCATGCAGGAATACAATTTTCGCTGCACTCAATCATCATGTCATAATGTAATCGTTGAGCACCTTTTCCCATGTGACAACGATACATATTTAAAGTGAATACCAGATTAAAAAACAACAACAACAACAGTCAAATAGCCCAGTCACGACTGGCAATGATAAGACGAATAAAAGTGACAAATGAAAGGAACAAATATTAATGTCATATAAATCGATATAGGCCTACTGAAGCTGCCGCTCTGAGCCAGACCAGCGAAGTCACGGAAATGGATGAATATTTAATTCTATTTCATCATGTTTTTTCTATTTGGACTATTATATATATGTTGCTAACAGTTTTATTCTAGTAACAACATGAATACTTCATCATGATAAATGAGTAGAGGTACCGGGCGATATGGCCGGAATTAGATGCTGCCCTAAAAGAAAAAAAAAAATGAATAAAATCAGAGTGTTCATTAGATGGAATGATAATCAAAACGTAATCTCCAGACACAGTACATTATCCATTCAGGTTATAAATCTGTGTATTATTAGTTTATGCACATATGGGGAGTGTGTGAAGGTGTGTGTAGGAAGTGAGTTGTGTGTGTATGTGTTTGTGTGAGTACTGTAGAGTATTGCGTGTATGCATGTGTGATG
Organism: Diadema setosum; assembly: GCF_964275005.1. Lineage (NCBI taxonomy): Eukaryota > Metazoa > Echinodermata > Echinoidea > Diadematoida > Diadematidae > Diadema > Diadema setosum. The sequence continues at coordinate 16,987,650 of NC_092703.1, read as the reverse complement.
GGGGAGGGGTTGGTTTATCGCAGTTGAGTGTTATTCATATCATTTGTCAGTTCATAGGGTAAGACACTAACTATAGAGCTAGGTGCGGTGATTGTTCACCATTTTATGTCAATGAGCACTAGATCTTGAGGCAAAAAACCTAACCATCGATCACATTTGCCTTGAGCTCGGGTTTTAAGTTCTTTATTTTCTTGTTTATGAAAAGGAAAATAAATCCGTTGAAGGAAGCTCGAGGCTGGAGAGTCAGATGTCGAGATGTCTGTGATAAAAAATCCACATCATTCTCATATCACCAGTATTTCATGGTCAACATGTGGCTAGAATGTCAAGGCATAAATCTGTATTACACACGTTATTGACGTCCACGCATATTTAATGTACTGGCTGTCAATCAGCAGCCGGGCAAATGGTAGAATCCTACTGGGGGCGATTTCACCTAACAGTGTACTTTACCATCTACTATAGATTACCGTTGGGAACGGGCACACTCGCCCTTCCTCGTGGCATTAACGGAGTATGTTGATAGTAACACTGGTCGGCAGCTTCTAAAACACGCTTTTGTCACGTTAGAGCTACGTCAGTCATTTTAAAATGTAGATATGACAACACGGGCTTGACGTCAGATACATCGTAGTCTCCGAGGTCCCCGCAACAACAGTTTTCGAAGGCGGTATATATTTATAAGTGTTAGAATCATACAATGCACATTTCAGAAGAAAACTGAGGTTTGTTGTGGGCAGTCAAATTGGACAGTAAAACTGATAGGATGCAATCATTCAGAATTGGACAATACCAGCTTAGCGCCTGACGCGTCTTTATGTATCACATCCTCCCAAAAGTCAGCTGCGTTGAAGCGTTACTGATACACTGCATCCATATATAGCCTGCGCATTTATAGCCAGCACTGGTAAGGCTTCGCATAACCTAAGTGGCAAGTGGCAGGATATTTATGGAATTGTTGGTAATATTTTTACCGCCTGTCAATGCGAAGGTATTAGGAATTAGGTAAATCTTCTGCTGTTCTTTGTTGACCCCTTGGGCAAAGACAGTACAGTATGTCGAAAAAATCAGACTTTTCACATTGATAACTTTCGAAATAACTAAACAATCTCAATGCTATCTCAGGGTATGAAAACTACAACTTGTTACACACATCTTGCTGGAGGGCCCATTCACTTCTTTGTGAAGTATGACATTGGCCTGTTTCTTCCGAGTTTAGCACTTGGATGCTCTTGGCATACAACTGAATGAAAACATTTTGCTCACAACTTACAGGGCACTTAAATTCCAATTCTTTGCATAACATTATAATACATAAATATACGGATATGCAAATCTGTCAATGTCATTGTTCATGATCATCTTTCTGAAAGATAGAAAGTCAAAGAGAAGAAAGAACTCAATCCAGTTTTCCATCCGCTAAGAATCTGCTATCTTTCTTTAATCATTAATTTTCACACTTCATAAGCGTTAGCAAAACTCAGAAATCTGCTTCTTTTTTTATTTAACTCATTACTAAGTTTGTTAGTTGCAAATAAAAAAGAAACAAGCAGCCACTTCTTCAAAAGAGATATTTTCGAATGAGAACACAATAAACAACTTCATAATATTTATAAAACATGAACATTATGGACAACACGTCCCATGTCAAAGCTTGGGGGGGGGGGAGGGAATATTCTGACATGCTTTACAAAGATCCCCATTTCTCTGTGACCACTGCAGCAAATCTAATGGGGCTTTCTGCAAGATAAAGTTTCATAATCTGAAACTGCATTTTGATTGATTTGCTATCTTTAAAGTTATTGATGCAAAAAATCCGATTGTATTTTTTCAGACACACACACACACACACACACACACACACACACACACACACACACATATATATATATATATATATATATATATATCCTATGAAATGTTTATGCACAGCAGGACTATACGCAGTGTGAATTGCTATATCATTGATATTCTCGCATTAATTTTATCTAACATTCAATTCAATTCAATTCATTTATTTTCATTCTTCTTTTTCCAACAAAACATAACACAAGATGAATCATGAATTACATCATAAACACAAACATTTGCCTTTGCAATAGATACATGGTACCGATAAACATAAGAGCGCATACTGGCAAAAAAAAAAAATTATAATACAAGGTCATGCTTCAGTTGAAAAAAAAAAGAATTGAGAGGTCCACTAAAAAGCAAAGCTTGTATATTGTGAACCACCCATAAAACTTATGAATTACTTAATTACAAACACTTGTCACAAATATGATATACGACAGGACGGGACAAAACAGGAGAAACACAACAACATGACCTAATTTGCCAGGATAGATGAAAAGAATGGAAGGAAAGAAAGAAAAAGAGAGAATGAGAGAATGCCTACACGCTGAACAAGGGAATGGAACAGGGGATGGTAGAGAATGTGCTTCACAGAGTTGGCGCTGCATGCAGCTGTGTAAAGATTGGGATGGCTACTTCATTATGTAATAATGAATTTAGTGATTGAATGATTGGTGGATAGATGATGAACCCTGAGGTTTTATTTTGTGTAGTTTTGCTTTGTCATCTTATTTTATGTAGCAGAGTTAAAATGATAAATATAACCTGTATAACCATGTGGTGCTGGATAATATTAAACTAAAACAAGAGATATCTTTATACCCCCTAACTAAGAGCAACGTGCACATCAAATGTGCATAAACTATGTTAAATTTTAGCTTGATAAAACATATTGACGCCGTTGAATAACCAACAGACGTAGCCCAAGAGGTTCGTATCCAATTTCCTTTCCGCATTAGGTTTTGTAGTGTATCTAAATGCGTCCAATTGTTACATTTTGATCCCTTTGACAAGGAGGGACAGGTAACGTGTGCATGTCACCCTTTATAACCTTCATAAAAAGTGTTCCCATATCGCATCGCTTCTACTTAAATATGGACTTCGTTCAGGTTCTGTACCCGCTATTGAAATACATCACCTAATTTAGCGTGATAGTGATATGTAACCTGCGCTCTCCCTCACTCTCTCTCTCTCCCTTTCTTCCACACACACACACTCTCTCTCTCTTTTATTGTGAAGTGGTCGAGTGTGAAAATCTAATATTGAAGTGTGACCAACTTTGAACTTATTTGTCCACGGTAGGGAAACGGCGCATTCAGCAAATGTTCAGTATCCTTCGCAGCAGCTCACGAGTCCATCCACCGAGTATGGCGTGTCAGCCTAGATCTGGTGGGAAAACAGTGGTAATACAAGGAACAAACACACTGCCTTAACGCCTGTCACGCCTCGTGTGATGGCGACGGCAAATAGTGTGCCGTATCTCTGCAAATACCTTTCCTTGTCGCTCGTTACATCGCGAGGCAAACAGATCCACGCAAGCAGGAAAGATGGAAAATGTTCTTCAATATAATATGAAACACTGTTTTTCTTAATGCATTGACAGAATGTGAGAAGGGGATTTCAGTGTATAGAACAGGAGGAAACACGGCAAGCAGACTCGATAAGGTGTCTGTTTACAGTTGACCTATATCTCCTATATACCTGGAGTCCAAGCCGGTGATCAATTTTGTAATCCAGATGTAGTTTGCAGCAATTAGCAAGCCCATGGAATTTTGCCCTCGCGATTCTGCTTGTCTTACCCTTTTTAAACGCTGATTCCGTTTGTCCTCTTAATTAATAGTGTACTCTAGTGTCTGGAATTTAATAAGAGAGAATCGGAAAGAATTTCTTTTTGTTATGGAGAGAGATCTGAAGTCAGAGAAATAGATAGATAGATAGATAGATAGATTGAGATGCACTTTTCAATGCGTGTATCATGAAGGTATGAATATTCTTATTAAAGAGTACATCAATGACTTAAAGATGTTGTTCTTGTTACATGAAAACTGCCAGTAATATGTCATGGCTGATAGATATCAGAGAGGAACTGACAAGAAATTCGTTTATTCACGAACTGAATGATTCACCCACAGAAGGTTTCGGTCGTTCCGTTTCATTTTTCCCCAAAAAAAGATGGTATGCACTTCTCAAAAAGAGGAATGTAAGCGCAGCCTTTGGTTATTCTTTTTTATTCATTTATGTTTGAATTGAACACACTTCTACTTGATTCATAGACTACATGTAAAGATGGTAAGTACGTTTTGATGGTCGAACTGAACATCATCTTCGACAAAAATCCACGAAACTACTTCTTTTACGACAAATTTCCCTCTGCGTCGTTTATGAGTTCATAGCACATTTTTGATGCAGTTCTTGCACTTTGATTTATTCGGTCACAAAGAACTCCACTGCATTCTTCGACAGTGCGATGGATTTTTCAGTTATCCTGGTCTTACTAATAATGATGATGCCACTATCCAATATTTTAGTTAGGTTGATCCGAGAATCTTGACATCACCTACTAAGGCCTCACTACAAGATATATTTTATTCTTATTTATTTGGAGTCTTTTTCTAAGTGAGACATTAAGAAACAACGGCACCAAACAGGGAAAACCTACTCAGCTCACATAATTGACCCAAAATTCTTCTTCTTTATCGACTGTGGCCGTCAATTCACATAACTGTGTTCTTTATGTGTATATTGTGTGTAACAGCGTGTGTGTAACATATTGTCTCTTTTAGCTCAAACAAGAGCATTTACAATGAGAGTTTTTCACAGGCACAACTTACTGTAGAGAATGTTTTACCTTTTCATTAGACACAGTGATTAATCTAATGGGATTTTTTGTGTGTTGAAATGCTCTAGGATGTGTGTCATTACGTCCACGAGACAAACGCTCAATGCTCATATCCTTTCTCGTGATGTGTGCCCATAATATTTTCTTGAAGAGCGGTGATGAACACAGTCGTTTTTCTCCGGGAATCTCCTGGGCATGACGACGATTTGTTGCCGACGACTCTTGCAGTCATCGTGCACAAGTTAGGAAAATATTCTGCCAGGAAGTTCGAGCTTTCTAGCTTAATTGCCGCTCACATTAAAATGTGAAAGTAGCAATGTTAGAACTGCCTCGAGCTATGTACAAACTAGTCCGTTGGCTAGAACGAAGAACGAGACATTCACCGCGGTTCAACTCCATTTACTCATTACGGGCCCACCCCCATTATTGTCTGCATGCCGTACGAATGTCTGTCCCGACAAAATTGTGTTCTTAAATAAAAGGTACGTGATATGAAAACTGGCCCGGCATCTAAAAATCAATATTGTTCCTTCCAAAACACATTTTATTTCTTTTCGGTTCACCATCACCATTTTGTATTCCCGGACACATTATTGTGACCCATCACCCTGAATGCCTGAGACATTGATTGTCTCCATATTATTTTTTCTCATTTCGGTATTATCACATTCTCCAGGCCCATCTATTTTCAGTGTTATGAAATTGTCCCACTATTTTCACCAAACCCAGGAAAGATGTGAAAGGAAAGGAGGCCATCAAGTTAGCACAGTATTAATAACAGAACAGAAAACCGGCTTTGACAATAACATGCCGTCACGTTTGTTAAAGAATATGGGTATAAACGTAATGGGCATTTGCAAACACCGTGTAGCAAGGTTCATACAAAACGGACACAAATTGGAACTTTATGATGTTCTTAGATTTTTAGCTTTGTACGTGAGGTACTTGATATACAAAACTTAGGAATTGTGCCTAAACAAAGAGCCGTGATTTTGCAGTATCTTGGATTATGTAATACCTGCAACATTATCTAAAACGAGTCATATTTATTACAGTCATGTAGGGAGGCATTAACACTTGCAATCAAAGATATGATATATATGTTAAAAACACTGGGTGGTCACTAACGAAGAACTATGGCTCGATGTTATCCTGTTGCTGGTTTTTGTATTCACATCAATTTCCAACTAAGTCACACCCCAAATTATTGTCAAATTAATGAGATTTAAGAATTAAAAAAAAAATACTTAAAAATTTCCCAGAGCGCAGCTGACGCGAATTTAAGATACAGAGTGATGAATGAAGATATTGCTTTTGCTGTTGGGGTTCATTCCTGTCTTTTAATTTTCACATGCAGCCATCCAATACGCCTGGGACGTCTTTAACGAAAAACCGGTAGGTATCCTGCACTACAATCCGATGCTTGTTGTTTTCCATCAGCACTCTTCTTCTTCCCTTTCATCTGTCATTAGTATGACAATTAATTTGAAAGCTTTGATGATTAACATGCCATATCTCATCGTTTCTAAATCCGTCTCACGAGAGGGAACGAAGCAGCCGCAATAGAACAAAACATATTGCTATGTCTTCACAATAAGCTACTATTTATTGCAGTTCTATCTGATTATTGTTTAGTAGCCATGAAACAATGTAACGACACTCATGTAGAAAGGTGTGAAAGAAAAAGAAACAAACACACTTTTAAATTGTGACATCTTTTTCGACAGTTTCACCCATCTTGTTTTTTGTTTTTTTGTTTTTTTGTTTTTTTGTTTTTGCTGTAAAGAAGAATACCTAATGAAAGTAGCGTGCTGCTCGATCTTGTCCATACCATTGGTATGGCTTATGTGGTTAGATCAAGTAGGTCTCATTCATTCTCCCTTCGTCTCACGTATTCACAGATAGTCTAAATGCAGCTTATAGTTTGTTCTCAGTAATTATTATGATGTTTGTATTATCATCTGAGTTAAGGCTCAAAAGTGTGATAAGTTGTACACTCAGAGGAAAATAGGTTCAACTTTTTTTTCCACCTTTTCGAATGTCACACTGGAAGCACATTTACGGGTGCAACTTAGCACCGTTTTAGAGAGGAAAGGTGCAAAGTTACACCTTTAAAGGTGTTCCCCTTTTGAAATTGGTCTGAAAGGTGCAAAGTTACACCCGTAAAGGTGCTCCCGGTGTGACACTGGTAAAAGTCTAAAGTTGATCTAATTTTCTTAGAGTGTAGCACAAAAGTCATTTTGCCTCTAAGGTTGAACCCTTTCAGCGTAGATCCATTTTCAAGGAAGAATAAGCCCTCTATTATCTATTTGCATCCATTGTGGGAAATATGATGAAAAATCATTAATATCTATGCATTATGGAAAATATAATAACGTTACATCCATTCGGTGCTTTTGAGTTTTGATGTAACAATATGAATACAAAATGTTGTTCAGAGATAGCGAAAGCATAGATTGCAAGTAGAATTAGAAGAAATCAGTCTACTTTCTTTAACTTCTTCCCATCAAATTTCACATCGTTGTGCAAGCAATGTTTCCCTCATCTCACTAGTTTTCCAGTTACCGGCATTATAGAACGTACAGTGAGATACATAAAGAGAAGATTGGACTTAAAACGATGCCTGCATGTGTCTTCGTGATTTAATCTAGTCCGTGTACTGTACACGCGCCAGCCTTCGTAGGGCGGAAATGATTCCAGTCATGAATATTCAAGAGCGTGCGAACACGTGGTACTGAAAGCCCCTTCGAAAAACGAGCGAAGTGACGCCGACAGAAGCTTCGCATGCGTTGCTCTTTTGCAAGTCGCGACAACTAAATCATAATAAATGTTAACGGATGTTACGGATGTTATGTGTGCATTCTGTGTGACACACATTAAACATATACTTTACATGGCTCTTTTTTGTGGAAAACTATTTATGAGATTTATCACAATCAGAGACACAAATGTGACACATTAAAAGAAAAAGAAAATGCACTGTTAATACCCAATCACTTCAACAAACTGTCCTGCTTTTATGTCTGTAACGCCTGCTATTAATGAAGACGACACCTATATCCAGAGGCGCTCCCGTGGCCCCACCACCCAACGGACCTGATCCGCTGGCCTGGCGAAAGCGGTGAACATCAACAGTGTGAGTGAATCTGACTGCTGGGATCGTATTAGTGAAAGTGATAACCTGTTACACATCCTCGGGTGACTGTTCGCAGTTCTCTGTGGTGTCCGGACAGTCCGTCCTCCTCTATCAGAATGCTTCCGCGCTAGTCCCGCCTGCGATATCACGTGTGAGCTGTGCCCCAGAAAAAAAAAAAAAAAACAGTCTCAAATTTACACTGTTTTAGCTGAAGCTGATTGAAGTGCAGGTGTCTATCTTTCATTTTTGTTCATTAATGAACATATTCATTTATATCTTTTTTTCATTTATTTATCCATTTATATATTTACCTATTCATGCCCGTCTTTGTACTCGATTGAATATCAAAATCGTCTTTAACCGCTACATCTATGATATTATTATATAGCTATAATTGTTATTCTCATTATCACCCTGCTCTGCTTAGTGAGTTTAGCTAGTAAATTTCGACACTACGAGCGACCACACTCCTGAAGTCATCACGGATCAAGGAATTTCTGAGGTACAGCGATAATAATTCCCAAGGGAGACTGTGATTCAAAGCTTGATCATGGATGAAACGTTTGTCATAATTTCGAAGTCTTCAGCCATTCCCCTACTGGTGTTATCTCAGTCCAAGGAGGGACATAGTACATAACATCCCACACAACAGACATGATGAAATACTTAAATACTGCAGTAACGTAAGCACATTGAGGATTTTCACTTTGGTCAGCAGGGGCTGAGAGTGAAAATTCTGAAGCTGTTTTTGTCAAATTATAAAAAGCTTTAATATCCTAATCCTGCCACATCTTTTCCAGTTCATTGTCGGAAGACCCAGAGATATGGCGTCATCGTAAAAACCTTCACGTGGGTTTGATCGTTTCCCTCGTCGTTTCCCTCGATTATGATGCGAGAAAGTATTCGATTAGGTTGAGACCGTCTTGTAAAATCCAACTCGCCTTCCTGTTGGAAAGTGCTCAATAACTCACGTGCATTACCACTAGAACAGTTACTGTTTCAAACAGTAGCTTGCTTCTGCTGGAATTAGACGTGGTCGAAACACACCACCCGTCCTCGTAAATTATGTTACCACAGAATTTATGCGCAGTTATATTGAATAGAGAAATCCATGCACACGAAAGAATTCAGGGAGGGAGAACCCCAGTAGGTGTGAGTTGTTTAACAGCTGGTCCGCAGATCTTCTGACGATAGCCATAAACAGATAAAGTGGGAACATTCCAGATTTGTATTAGAGCAACGAGAGTGTGAAGTCGTAATAATAATGCTCTATAAGCTCAAGGAGTACTGTCTGCGCTGTGCTTTGGTAGATATTCCGTCGTCACCTTCGATGCGCACAGGCACAATGTGACGTCTCAGGTTTAATCCACCGACATTCTATTAGGAAAACGCTCTGGTTGTGTGAGTAGATTTAATTCGGCATTGCGTGCTTTGTTTCATAAGGTTTTCACGTTATTTATTTTTGCAGAGGAGGATAGCTGCTTTCATCTGTATGATGGCGTCCAGGGTTCCACAATGGCACAACAAATACATGTAGGACGCCCTCTGTGATGCACCTCTGAGGTGAGAACCAGCATTACCCGTCAATCTGACGTTTAGTTTTTAACAGGTGAATATTGACGCATTCTCCAAGATGGGCCATCAGGGAGGTTAACTCACACATCGGTCGCATGTCTGTGTACTCCCGCCAAAGTGTTCCTGCCCACGCCTTCAGGGTCATTTCGTTTGCAGATGATTTCACTTCTTTCACTGTCCAGGCCACTTAAATCCTTCCCTTACTCCGAGAAACTCACGAAGTGTTAAACTGAAGACAAGGGAACGAAGAAATTCTTTGTAAGGTAAAACGCCATCTGCACTTTTCCTTCCAAGAAGAAAGTATATCAATGCTAATGGGAATTCAGGGTGAACATGCATATTGTAGTATCTGCCGATGAAACATTTTGTGAGTAATGTGAAACCGGCGGATAGTCCATCCTGACGTAGCCTTATTGTTCCTTTTTTTATGAATTAGACTCCAAAACTGTCCGGCTATGCGCATTTCAACATATCTCTTGCCTTCAGACAGTGACAACCAATGAATGATAACTTTCTTCAAATCTCCCTCGTTACCTTCTTCTGCTCAAGCTTGTCTCAGTGTCTTTCACAAACATCAATAGCTTTCCAGAAAAATTCACATGGATTGCTCATGATCTGTTAAGCTTCGCAAATTGGAAATTTTTAAACTCAAAACAATTCACACTGAGTCACAATATCTCAAGGAGTTGTGATCACTGCCCTGTTGCATAAAACTTTGAAGGCAATAAAACTCAAACAAACTGCCAAATTAAAAAAATCCGATTGGTCGAAAGTGAAGTACTGTTTGATTTGTGAAAAAATCGATTTTAAATCTCACTTTACGTGCAACACAGTCCATTTTCTGGAAGCCCCGCCATTTTACTTTTTATTGCGATATCGATCACAAATTGTATCTAGCAAAGGTGATCGCTCTGATACACGTGGGCGGATCTTTGTAATCTGACCCTGTACAGCGCACCCTCGCTGGAGCACAAAATCTCATATTGAATTAAATGTTGCTGGAAGCGAGTAACGGTAGTCTGTAATTGCCTTCGTTTGGGATCGATTTGAATATGCCTGTTCCTCCCGCAGCAAACCTTGCGACCTGGACTTTCTTAAATTGGATACAAACAACAACAGTAAAACGAACCTGCGAACACACATCATTCTGTGCCTACTTGTGATTACCTGAAAACGGGGATCTGTGCAAGGTGTTAATTTTCTATGACCTGAACATGGAGCAAAGGAGTTTACCAGAAATTGGACATCATGCATTTGAAGCCGAGCAACTACATTCTCACCATGAATAGTATTTGCTATATTGTTACAGGCTCATTTTCTGTGATCTTTGCTCTGCTAAAGGATTCTCGGCGACAGCGACGCTCCATGTTCTGCATGCGTCCGCGAGAGCGTGTTTCAGCAGCGGTCTAAGTTTAAAGACACACACACAAACATGCACCCGTGACCCGCATGCGTATGTACGGTTAAGGACAACCAACTCCTGTGTCTGTTTTGTTGGTAGGTTCCCCTGGCTCGGTCCGAGATGTATAAAAACATCAGAAGAATTGATTACCTATCACGTTTTACGCTTCAATCGCGTGCGTGTCACGGAAGTGTGCACGCAGTGGAAAACCAAGTGACAACCTCTGTTACGTTATAGGTTGGATCTTTGCTGAAGTTTTTTTTTTTTTTTTTTCCGAAGAGTTGACCTGTTCAAACCTCGTACATAAACCAACAAGTTTGCATCGTGCTGTTATAGACCTATCATATGCGACATTTCATTGATGAGAAAAGGAAGGCAAAGAAGTAATGAAATGAAATATGCCCAGTCCTTACTAATTGAATGAATCAAAATAAACGACGGAGGTACAATCGGAAAAAAAAAGTACTTGTGAAAGACAAAGCAAGTGATGGTAAAGATTTCATGAAGAAGATGACAGCCAAATGGAAGAAGACAGAAATAAAGAAGGAACATGAAAAGTAGATCTAGGAGACGGACAACGGAGAAAACGAAAGAAAAGGAGTAGAGGATTTGATGACGTTGGTGCAGCAAGAGCAAAAACCGGACGAACAGTAGAGATCAGACAGAAAGGGGAAAAACACTCTCAAGTCAGTTCGCAAAATATCGCCAGAGATCTCTATTAAGAACAGACAATGTTATGATGAGTGACACCATTATTCATAACACTAATAATAATATGTCATCAGACCGTACAAACGTATACAAGCTAGCTACATCTTGTACTGTAACTGCAATAGATGCTAGTAGCAAACAGTCTATACATCTTATAACGTCATTGTATAGGTAATCCTTCAGAGCAATTTTGTAAGCAATGCTAACTGTGTAGTTAGGTTTTTGTTATGTTTGTCATCGTAGACTAATTTCATCCATTAACTTTTAATCCCCGCCCTACATCATCACTGTCGCACATTAGAGATGTTCGCGCGTATTTTCAACGGACGCACTATCCTGCAACATCATGAAGGTATGCATGAATGCACGCATCCCGTTATATTGTGCAACGAAGCGCGTGCCTCTCGTTGGCGACACACGCACCATTAAACAAGTGTCGCGTGTTGATACCAAAAATTCTCTCGATCAACAACACACAAAGGCTGTTACATGCTCTCGCCTTTAATCTCATCATTGGAATATCCATTGGCAGGAACGGATGCAGCTAAACAGTTTCAATCAAGTAAGAATGTTTCTTTCTGAATCAATTACATGTACGTCAGGATTATAATCACTCATGGGCTTCAAGACATTGCATGTCGGTCCATTTCAGTTATCTGGACAGTATGTTGTATAAACAGGGCCAAAATTATTTAGTGTATAATCATGATTCATTATACGCTCGAGGTTTGATCACAATACATACATCCCTTTCTTTGTCTCATGTCGTGCTGTTTTGCAAGAATTTTAGTCATAGTTTCGTCAAAATCGCGTCAGTCAAGATTGCTGCTTATAATAGCCTCTCATCTTTGCCTTCCCTTTTTAATATATAGATGTCCACTGCAACAAGCAGTCTTGAAATGCTGTTCTTACCAGTTTTATCCTTGCAACCACAAGCACCATTTTCATTTTCACTGCTAGGCGATTGAAATGTCAGACGGCGATGGTAGATGCTGCAGACAAGGGATGTTACTTGTAACCTTGAAGAAAGTCGCCGGTCAGATTTGCCAACTCTTCCTATTTCTAATCTCATCTATATTCAATCTGTTCAGACGGTAATTATTCAGATACTTTCTGCACGTGGTGTCGTAAATAAGCCCTTACACTTCGAGAATCACTGCTTCGGTTCCCCTGCGGCGCGTACATTCTTTACAACATCACATGCTTTATCCACGAAGTCCCCATTGGCCCCAGCGCATCGTACGTCAATGGTTGCCTGACATGCAGTGCTGTGATGCAGGTCCCTCCGAAAGAACGAAGCTTACATACACGATCGAGTTTACCCTCGGTCGATAACACCATTATATAATTTTGTTTAGTAAAAATTATTATTATTATTATTACCATGTTATAATCATCATTTTACTTTCCTTATCATCATGTCATCATCATTATTGTCAGCGTGGTCATCTTTATAACTTTTCCCCATGGCAAAATTATTGCTATATTCTACTATTGTGTATCAGTTTTCGCATGTAAGCAAGTCAGAATATATATATAGATTCCCGTTTACAGTGATTGCCTAATGAAGCACAAAGTGTTATTGAGTTAACTGAAGAGGAAATAGTATGATAACGAATTAAATCAGAGATCATCGATCTTTGTAAGTTGTCATTCTTTGCACGTTTCCTCCATAATTCGCCTGCTGTAGACGGTTTATTACGTTGAGCCACATTATCATTCAAAGAACAGACGGAGTGTATGAGAGAGAGAGTGTGTGTGTGTGTGTGTGAGAGAGAGAGAGAGAGAGAGAGAGTGAGAGGGAGAGAGAGAGAGAGAGAGAGAGAAGAAAATATCACCGATGCCTTCGTCATTTCGCTGTTTTTATGACATTCCAGAACATTTTATCGAAAATTAAGTCTTTTCAATTTAAGGCCCTTTAAAATTTTCGATGTATACCTGCAATTAATATCTAAATGGACAATTGACCTGGTTATGTATGTTAAACATCTTCTTGAATAAAGAAATGATTCAATCAAAATTATGCAAACAGTTTGGTTCATTATATGTTGTATAGAAAAACTTAGCAAGTTCACAAATACATTGATACCAAGAGTAATAACTTGATAACAGTAGGCCCACGTGTCACTTCTCTTGTTCCAAGACATGTAATGGTGAGAAGCGTTAATGGGACATCACTATAACTACATGTATCTTAAACTTACAAATAAAAATTACCAAGACAAAGACTAGTATTATTTCAAAGATAAATTACCCATCCAAGGACTAGTCTTACCTGTGTCTGTGTGATAGGACATCTTATTGGAAATGCATTATATCACGCAACTTGACTTTATGGAGAAGGTTGTGTGATTACCACTCTGTAATTGAAAAGAAAAAAAACTCTTCTTTATCAGAGCAACAGTGACGTCAAAATGTCTGTAATAGGGAATAGTACCGAAAAAGGAAAAACAAAAAGGAACAAAAATTGTGAAAATGACGTTTAGGTGTGTGTTCAGAATAATAAGAAAAATCAGAAATAGAAAAGCAGGAATGAGGATGGAAAGCGAGAAGAATAAGATGTTGTGATGAAAACAAGGAACTTTGAAAAGGTTAAGCAAGAGGAAGAATAGGAGGAATGAGAAGTTCTTATTTCAAGCCCTAAAGGAGATATCGATCAAGCTTTTGCGTTTTGAGGATGATATCTCTCATGTAGTATCCATCTGGTCCGTGGTCTGAGGGGTTGTAGGCTGGAAGTGCGGGTGAGACATGAGGACGCGAGCCTTTTCACTTGCACACGAGTAATTCCTTATTGGGAATAATACAGTCGTTGATCTCTTCCAACACGACAATTGCTGCAAATTCTTTTTGTCTTGATCTAACAGGAATTTTACACCTGTCGTCGGCCAGCCGTTTGGTTTTATATAGATCTTCAATATATTGATATCGTTTTATTGTGCAGGTTCTTTTTTATCGATCACAGTAAAGAATAGACAATAAGTTGTATTGTTTCACGATGACTGCTGTTTAATGAAGATGTGAAATATGTTTGTTCTACAAAAACCCCGATATAGACTAGTGCATCGTACGTGAAAAAGAACAAATATCTACATAATAAGTAATTTGACATTGAGAGACCATTTCCAAAGCAAGAGATGAAAATAGCCCACCCCCCCCCAAAAAAAACAACCCAATATATACATATATATATATATATATATATATATATATATATATATATATATGGGGGAGCGTTCTTGGAAACTGATGTGTGTGTAATATGATGTGACTAATTTCATGTTGTATCTATGTCTTGGAAGGGCAGGACATTCGGACCATTTTTAAGTTAAGTCTATCACACCATTGTTTGGTTGCTCCGCACGCACAACTTTGTGGGCCTCTTGCTCATCAAAGTAAGACTGTACCTCCCAATTTTTCGAATACAGCATGCTCACATATAGAGGAGTATACCTATTTCTCATTTCAACCAGTCAAAATTTGGAGCTGGGTATATTGAATAAGGCAAACAGCACGCACGGCAAGGAATATCCAATTCAACAGGTGTCTGATATTACATACAGGGTCTGCGGAACGGGGGGGGGGGGGGAGGGGGCATTCCTACATAGGAATGCATAGGGTGTCACCACTTTGCCCCCCCCCCCGACTTTTTTGTGGCACTCGAAGCTGAAGAAACCCGGAAGTGGAATGAGAAAGATGCGCTGAACACTTTATTTGTTTGTTTTGTTTTGTTGTTTTTTTTTTTTTGCTTGTCAGCTGAAAAAACACGGAAGTGGCACGCTGAAAGCTTTTACTTGTTAGCTCATGAAACCCGGAAGTGGCCCCCACTTTTGAAAACGTGGTGCCGGCCATGACATGATATAATAAGAGAAGAGAAATATGAACGACTTCATCATACAAAACTATCAGTGAATGTAATTAAAGGCTTCCTGATTCCCTTTTGATGGTGTAGACTTCTTTTCTGCTTAATAAAACTATGGAGCTATTAACAGATTCTCTGTTAGTAGCTCCATGATAAAACTCAAAAAGTATTCAACACTGTTTAATGTGATGAAGGCATGAGCACTCCTGTGTCCATTAGCGTTTATTATGTCTGCAGGGATTTCGTTTTACACTCAAACTGTCGTAGTTGCTAATTAGAATTTGGTCCAGGGTTGTTGAGTCTTTTTTTTTCAAGGTGAGGAAACTCGTATAATTAAAGAGCTCGTCTCCAGATAAGAAAATCATAATTTTCTTAGCATGCTTCGATTTGAAATTTGGTTAGGACTAAGAGATAATGATCGTGAGAGATGATACAGGAAAACTCATAACATATTGCATAAGGAGCTACGTTGAAGGCATTACCTTTCACCTATAAATTATGTGTAAGCTGGTAAGAATGACGCTTTATCGATCCAGATTTGTAAAAACTTGATGACTAAAGAACGGCATTTAGATGTTGCCTACGTCAGGGATATTAATGGATTTATGACCAATATCGAAATTACACCATATCACGTCGAATAAGCAGTAAATTGCAACGGAAACTTCCTGTGTGAGAAGAATCCACTCGTTTGGTCCCATCAGCTAATCATCTCGTCCACAAAATGCCGTGGGCACGCCGCTGTGGTTTCATTTCTTGATTACGAATTCGCAGCACAGTATGTGGATAAAGACCGACTGGATACGTGTGTGAATTAAAATTCAAGTTTACAGACCACTACATCATCGGATCGAATTGACAATATTTTCATAGCTTCTCAAGTGAGTATAGTTTTTAATACCAGGTCATACGCAGCGCTCATTTGGTTAGATTTTGCTGTACACCAAACGTTTACAGCAATTATGAACCAATTACCAGCCAACATCATTGACTTATTCCTACTTGGAACATTTGCGAACACTTGGATACAGTGTAATTTGTTACAGGACTTTATAATCTATACCAGCGACATAGGATATGCCAATTTGAGACTTCTGTACATTCTTTATGTGGCAATACTACTGCGTGTATTTCCATTACTTCCCATCACTTTTGATTCATTGTAAAGATAACAAAGATAACTAAAGATCTTACCTCAGATACTTTTGCATTATATATACCCGTGGTACAGTTGTGTTGAGTCTAGTGACTGCTGTAGAGAAAAAAAAAAGAATAATGTTCAGTGTGAGGTTCATTGCCTGGATGCGATACGCAGCAACCTTATTAACAAGTTCTAATACTGTGCAAAGATCATGACATTTACGACGTCACGCACTATGCATAGACCTAATTAAGAACAGGTGTGTACCCCGCTGATGTTTTTTTTTTCTATTGCATGTATCTCTCACGTCTCTCATCATATAGGGTCTTGAGACATTCATTAATTAACTCCTTGTTTATGTAAGAAGCAAGGTAGCAATGATTGAATGAGCACGGGAGGGGTCAGGGGGAAAATCTTAGCGTCCGTAGATATTTAGCCAATTGGACCACAATGTTGCAGCACGATAGAAAGCTATGACTACCAGTTGTGTGGCTATTCCCGTAGAAATGCTCTACATTCAGAGTTTGGTGGAATGGGTTGATGTAAGGTATGTCGTTTCCACTGTTTATTGCAGAAACAGTTAGCCAGGATGCAGTCTGACACTTCTCATAATCTTGCGTAAATAGTCGGCAATTTGACAGTACAAAGAGTGAACATAAGATGACAGACATTGCGTCATTCTTGCTGAAGTGAAAGAGCAGAAATCAAAGATTTACAGGACAGCATAGACATTCTATTTCTAATACATGTAGCTTTTGGTACTTGGTATTCTTCTTCTGTCTAATGAGTAGAGTAAAGTTCTGTGTACTTGGCTCAATGTGTTCAACAAACTGTAGTAATGCATGAGGTATCTGAAAAGAATGATTTGATAGGTAAAACTTCCATGTATGTTTATAAAGCGCTTTACAGGAATCCAAGCCGGCAAAACTTAAACTTCGTGAGAAGGATAATCATCACCGCAGCCA
This sequence comes from Diadema setosum, assembly GCF_964275005.1. Classification (NCBI taxonomy): domain Eukaryota; kingdom Metazoa; phylum Echinodermata; class Echinoidea; order Diadematoida; family Diadematidae; genus Diadema; species Diadema setosum. Next base: position 16,970,168 of record NC_092703.1, on the reverse strand, counting down.
TCAGGTGCCAATAAGGTGGAGACCTCGTTATTCTCCCCACGGACAAAGCCATCGCATCAAGACCTCGTCCTCAACAGTCAGTTTTCCGAGGCACAACAGCAGGAGAAGCAGGGGAAACGAGTTCCTGTGAGTTTCACTAGCATGCCACAAAATCTGTCTGACATAGAGAGAGGAATCGGAACCGGTCCTCGTGAAATCGGAGAAAAACCGCGAAAACCTTTGAGGGAGACAGAAAGGCGATAGGACATAAAGGAAACAAAGTCATAAATATGTTTCCAACGACTTCACGCCTGTCCAAGTGTAGAGCCTCCCGCTGACGTTTCATTGTGGTGGTCTTACAGTTTGTTTGTTTCTTTTTCATCTGTTTTGAGATTTCAACTCTTCTTCGAAAACGCAAGCTGTCTCCGGCATCACAGTGGATGTATATTGATCAAGAATCTGGTTTCTCACCATCCTACTCTGTAAATATGTTAAAATGACCAAGACTTTAGACCACGCGTGGTGGTTGCGGCTAGAATTCTTTTGCCTATAAGACAGATCTTCCGTGTTGGAGGATTTTTCCCTTCGGCCAAGCATCTCGAAATAGGGATTCTACCTCCCTGGGGAGGTGTCAAAGAACTTGAGTAGACATTGAAATCAGTTCGACGGGGGAGTTGAGAATCGTGCAGACTTAGTGTGACTGTCCGTCCATGCGTGATGGAGTTCGTTGCACGGCCAATGCGCCCACCACACTGCTTCCGCATACGTAATCAGAGGGTAACTTTGAATGTTAACGTGTTCCTTTAAAGCTACAGCCCTGCTTTTGTCATGTCATTTACACGCATGTATCATGTGCATAGAAACTTGTTTGAACTCACCAAAATTTTCATATCTATATTTACCTCTCCCTTCTATGGAAAAACAGCATAAAAAATATTTCTGCTCACTGTTGCTTACAACAGTCTAGAGTGGATGCATCAGCATGCATGTAAAGATCTTAGCAAACATTGAAATCAGAGCAAGTAATAATCGCAAATCTTGAAATAGGCATTTGGCAAATTAAGTGTGTCAAAAATTCCGGTAAATGCATTCTAATTTACGTATCGTGGTTTCGGTGGTTTTTGATGTCTGAGTGTGTGTGTGTGCGTTCTTTTTTAACGCTGTTAAAAGGCAAAATTGTCAATGAATATATACTGAGTAAGGAATCTTTGCCTGCCCCACCAATAGGTTTCCTACACGTCATTGAGAAGAGTTGCATGGATTCTCATTAGAGCTTTGTTTGATGCTGTTGTCGATTACTATAAAAACTGTGTGAGAACGAATGCACCAGTCTTGCAGCTTTGATTTTGGTTGAAACCTCTCACTGTCTGGAGTTTTGTGCTGGGTGAATGTCATTTCAACACGAATAGCGTGACTACGCGGCTACTCACTAAACTGACTGGATTCGTTCTTTAACCCATACTGAAACTGTACAACCACTCTAAGAAAACTTCCACAGTATCGCGTTGGATCGACATTGATATACGATGTTGAGTAGGCGATGCACTGGTTTTGGCGTCTTGAATGTAGTATGTGGCCACAATGGCTTTAGTAACATGATCATGGCTTGAAATGAGTACCACTATACGCTGCTTGACAGGTGAACAAATAATCAGGCCCGAACACCTTCCTTTTACACCCATTTAAGTCTGAAATTCCCTACCAGAACACTCAGGATTGCCCTTGTTTCATATAGAATCATGACATCGCGCTCGTCATGTCGGTGCGAGTATACGGAGGCCTAAATGTATACTAATGGAATGGTGACATTGTCATCAAAGTGTGATTTTCATTCATGTCTACATTGTGTTGCTTTGGAAAGACTCTTGTTCCGACCCATTAGCCTCTTGTCACTTTTCCTTCACTTAATACATATTCTGACACTGTACATTTTACAGCAGGTCTTAAAAACAGTCTGCATTGCTTCTTGGATACTACTATGAAACCATTATCCCCATCATATCAATGGCTCTGGAAATGGCAAAGAAAAAATTTTTCATTACACCATAGTTTTGTTATATCTTTCTCTGTCATATTGTACTCTGAATGTTCATGATTGAAGTAGAAAATAAGGCATAATGCCATTTCCTTGCGACTGTAGAGAACCACTATGTCAGTCATGTTTTTAGACCAAACCTCTCGACATGACTGAGATTATGTCTGAAATTCCTTACGCTACCAAAAAAAAAAAGAATGCTTCACCATGATAAAAAACAACAACAATTTGGAAACGTTTTAGATAGTATACAGAAAGTGGAAGAAAGTGATATTGATATCGCGTAGTCTAGAGTGACTCTTTATTGCTCTCACTGACTCAACAGTGTCGTATTACTGATGAGAAGTACCCATTTATAGTACGAATGGTTTTCTATAGGAATTTTAGTAAATCTTAGTTTAGGGCCAACGAGTAAGTGCAATTTCATTGTTGCCATGGAAGTCGCAGTCCCTTTTCTTGTTTGTTTGTTTGTTTGTTTGTTTGGGTTTTTTTTTGGGGGGGGGGGGCGGTTGTCAAACGATTTTTTTTTTGAGAAAGCAGCGCTTAGTTTTCTGAATTACCCGTTAAAGACATTCCATTTCTTTGTGCTTGTGGATTGTGTAGAGAGAAAGAAAATTAACTGTATTGTAGGGAATGCCATTAATGCTAATGCTCATGTGTCTTTAATCATAAACAACATAATGAGGCATAGTCTATTAAACTGTCATGCTGAACTTTCATGCATCTGTTCAACCATATCTTCTCGAATTTAGGTGTCGCATTCACCAGGTAAGGTCAGTCATAACATTTATATCAAAATGAATGGAGTATAATAATGAAGACATACGCTCTCGCAATACATTTTATGAAGTTTAAGTGTCACTCTGTGGTCAGACCTACTCACATTGAAACTGAAAACCAATATCAACAAAACTGTTCTTGACTAACAACAACTTGAGTCTGATTGTTTGACATGTGCTTTCGGTTGTGTTGTGAATGTCAAACTACAAAAGATGTACTTTTAAAAGTTATGCACTATGGTATATTCCCTGATACAGCAGCTTGTCGGAAATGGAAAGTTAATACGCCCGTCCTCTTTGACCACGAGAAACTTTCAGAATAGTCCAATCAAATGTCTACGAATAATTCTAACTAAAAATGCACTCACACACACACACAAAAAAAAAATCTTGTCAGAGATGAAGGTGGCAAATTATAAAACTTGCTTGAACATCAACCTTATGTCACTGCCTGCTGTTACCTCCCAGTTATTTACTGCTTGCGGGTAACCATCATGCTAGAAACTACAGCCAAGACTTACAAATAAGTTGAAGTTATGCATAGAAAATGTTTAAATTGCATCATGGCTCTTCACATTTAACCATTGACCCTTGACCTTTAACTTTTGATAATCTTTGGCCATGGTCAGCCCAAAATAACATCACATATCTACTGACAAATGACAATATTATGCAATGTTTATTGACCCATGACGTACTACCTATATCTATGACTGACTTCATAAACGTGAACTGCTATTAATAAAATTTCAACCAAACTACATCACCACTGGACACTCCTGCCTGTAGATATATGAAGGTGAATAAATCTTAAATCCTTCACGTATATAGTTGTGCCATTGTGCAGTCATTGGGAATGTACATTAAGGCATTTACTTCAGCTTGCCTGAAACTTTAACCACACTTAAACAATTTTTAAAGGATTTAAAATCCCAATTCCACGATGAAACACAAAATGCATAGATTCATTCACATGTAAAAAGACATTCTACTGGAAATTTGAGTCAAGTTTAAAGACAAGTGGACAATGGTATTGGAAGCATGCCAATGGCCTCTAAATTTGACTAAACAAATTTTAATTTGGATTATTGACGCCTAAAACTTTATCCAAATTTTAATCAAGATCGAAAGGTTTAATACAAAGTCACAAAGCATTGTAAAGAGCCTCTCATAAATTGGTTTTTGGTACTAAATCTCAATATATTTTCACTTCTGACATTTTTACCACTTGCATGTTTGTCTGTTACATTTTACCCCTGACATCATTACATCTGACATTATTACCATTGAGATTCTTATCTCCGACATTCTTACCTGTGGTATTTCTACCTCTAATATTTTTACCTCTAATATTTTACCTTCTCACATTATTGATCTGACATTTTTTCATCCCTGACATTATTACCGCTGACATTCTCCCCTCTGGCAATTTTACCTCTGATATTTTTACCTCTATCATTTTTTCCTCCGACATTTTATCTTTTCATATTACACCTGGCATTTTGCCTTTTTACATTATCACATGTACATCTGACATTTTAACTCCGACATTTTACCTCTGACATTTTGACCTGGCACCCAGCGGCACCCATCACCTACTTTGATGTGTGATCAGAGTCGTCTGCTTTGGGGTTGTTTTGGGGTTTTGACGGCTACGAGATGCGTAACGTAATGACAACGTCAGTCTCTGTTTGTGTGTGTGTGTGTGTGTGTGTGTGTGTGTGTGTGTGTGCGTATGTGTGTGTGTGTTAGTGTTATGATATAGAATCATCTACAATCACTTATGACACCAGTAATATACCATATGCAGAGAGAAGTATCATCAATTTTATCATAAAAATATGACTGACATACTTGTAGTGTCTTGACTCGTGTACCGGCGTCACTATACATCAATAGTGTCTGTCAATGAACACTATTGTTTCGATTGCATTCATTTATATTTATCATGATGAACTAAAAAGAAAAACGATGAGCCTTATAGTAACATACAAAAATCTGTAAAGAGGGGAATTTGAAGGTATAGGTGGATCTTAATCAGTCTGTCCACGAAGGGGTTATTGTTTTTCTTGCACATTCTAAGTCCTCTTTTCGGAAAGCATTCTGCAACTACTGCACCTACACTAATGTGTTGTTACCATGGTAATGGCTGACAAGAACCATTTATAGCGGTAAGATGTCAATGCCAGAGCCGAGGGCTGATCACTGCAAATACACTTCCCCTAACAAAAAAAAACAAAACAAAAACAACAACAACAACAAAAACACACAACAAAAAGAAAACCACGTAGCATTTTCTTTGTATCCAGTAGTGCATTGTACATGTAAAATTGCAATGTGTGTTGAGACCATGCAGTAATGAGTAATGGTATTTTCTTAAAGGGGCCTTGAGATGTATATAGGTAGAATATAAGCTAATATCATGTCATCCATGTTACTACGGGGGAGTTATAACAAGGTCAAGTGGATGTGAAGTTCCCCCTCCCCCCCCCCAAAAAAAAAAAGAAATCCTCCTGACAGATGATTACCATCAATAAATTATGACAATCTTCTTGTTGTTTGAAGCACTGATCATTTTGGTGTATTTTTCGTAATAAAGTGATGAAGTCGTTAAATGCGACTTTCATTTTGTTTTTGTTGATTCAGGAAAGTAGTATTGCCCTTAATGAAATTTGATAGAGTACATCAATGAACACAAACTTAGATCCATTTTCAGTGTAATTCAACTTATTCAATTCTTTAATGAACCAAATTTTACAAACAGGAAAAAATGATAATTTCAGTGACCGTCGGTTATTGACGAAAGAATTTAAAATCAATTAAAGAAAAAAATAAAGATGCATAAGCTTGTAAATTCCCTCATGATCTTTCACACAGTGGCTTCAATAAGTCGTTATCGTCAGTTTGTGTACAATGACGAGAATAAGCTAGACGTAAATTAATGACATGTTGTGATGACGGAAATGAAAAGAGGGAAAAATTTGATAGTTGTTATTGCTCTCTCTCTTGCAACTTTACTCGCATAGTGTGCTTCCAGCAGTCCAATACAATACAATACAATACAATACAATACAATACAATACAATACAATACAATACAATACAATACAATACAATACAGCACGGTACAATTTATTCTAGTACGTTCTTTTCGTCAGTTTGTAGGCTCAGAGCACTTATAAAAATACCGAACTACAAAATTTGTAAATACAGCTCAGCAGTTCAGAATAATAAATAGAAACAATTTTGAACAAGCTTCAGTCCACTGTTTGGACATCACACAGTATACTCACGTAGGTGAAATAATGCATGTGCAGAGCTAGAGGGTGGATTTGACATGAATGTATTTCAGTGTTTGTTTTTTTAAGAGTTTGTGGATACAGACTGTCTAATAATAAAGACGCGATTATTCTACAGCTTTTATTCAGCGAATATGAAGGAAGGTGCTATTATCAGCTGGAATTATTGGGGTTATTGGGTAGCTGCGTTGGAAGGCTGTGGTTTGGGGATGAAAGATTTCTACTTGGGTAAGCATTGACTAAGATCCCTCGGGGCCAGCGTGTTAAGAGAGATTTACGTGCACACAGAAGTACTTAACGATAACACCCTGTACAGGTAGCCAGGGACGGGAATGAAGAAGAGGCTGAGGAGGATGACTTTTCCAACTCTCGCAAGAAAAAAAAAAAGGTCGTGCAGCCCAATTCTGCATGTGGTGTAGACGAGTTACATGAGACACAGGAATAGAGGAAGCAGGGAAGATAAAGGAGGTATAGATACACCCTTCCAACATTTCCTGTAAGTGTTGTCTCCGGCAGCATATGAAAAGACTCCCCCCCCCCCCCCCAGCAAGAAACACATCCTTATCAGCACTCCGCTTTGCTAACTTGTTTCAAGTCCGTATGTGATACCTCAATGTTCACCCCATCCTTATGAAAAAGTGTTTTTCCCCAAAAAATAAATGGGATTT